>NC_052501.1:46093679-46204460 GCF_016617805.1 Bactrocera tryoni
ATATATGATATTAAAAGCTGTGTCAAGAAAACAAGAGAGACAAGGGACCAGTGAAGCAGCACCGAAGACGAATATATTATGGCTCTTACATACATATGCCGTGAAAGATGTTGTATTTTTACAAAAGCTTTTGGAAGAAATGAGTCTAAAATGACCTAAGACGATTGGACATTATAAACTCATAAACATAAAATATTACTACATACGGGATATTTATCGAGAAGGCGGCATCGGGTCCAAGCAGCACTGATATAATTACAAATACACATAAATCCACATTTATTATGGTTAATTAAGCCACCATTTTTTATGAAGGTATATTTCTCAATCAATGGTAGTTATATAACTACTATTTGTATTCCACGAATACTCCAACTGAATATTTTTATGCTTTTTTGCTAGTCGTGTCGTTTTGAGATTTTTGACATTTAAATTCGTTCATCTCTTCAAATTTACAGAAGAAAATAAGTACTGAAAATGTTGAAAATTTTTAATAAAAATCTACTAAGTATATAATCTTCTTCTATAATCTCCTGTTTTGATGTCGACCGCAATAAAATGTAAAATGTATGTCCTCTGTCGAACAAAGAGCCACTCCATGGAAGATATTAGTTAAAGAACGCACTGAGCTTTAACCGATTTCCTCAAAGCCAACAAGTTTTGTTTTAAAGGGTTATAGAACAGTGTTAATTTGTGGTGAATAGCTTTATGGTCAAATTGTCTTCGGTTTTTATAGTAAACATTTATTTTTGCAATGGCAGGCAAACTTGGTAATATTTAATTATTGACTTTCATATAAAAAATATACCCTGAACAGGGTATATTAAGGTTGTCACGAAGTTTGTAACACCCAGAAAAGAAGCGTCGGAGACCCTATAAAATAATATATGAATGATCAGTATGTTGAGCTGAGTCGATTTAGCCATGTCCGTCTGTCTGTCCGTCCGTCGGTCCGTCCATCTGTCTGTATATATACGAACTAGTCTCTCAATTTTTAAGATATCGTTTTGAAATTTTGTAAACGTAATTTTCTCTTCAAGAAGCTGCTCATTTGTCGGAACTGTCGATATCAGACCACTATAGCATATATGTAGCTGCTGTACAAACTGAACGATCGGAATCAAGTTCTTGTATGGAAAACTTTCACATTTGACAATGTATCTTCACAAAAGTTTGGACAGGTTATTTTTTAAGATAATAATGTAACATACGAAGAAATTATTCTGATCGGATTACTATAGCATATAGCTGTCATACAAACTGAACGAACGGAATCTAGTCCTGGTGTGGAAAACTTTTGCATTTGACAAGATATATTTACGAAATTTCGGTTATTTTCTAAAGCAACAATGTAATCTCCGAAGAAATTGTTCAGATCGGTTAACGATAGCATATAGCTGCCATGCAAACAGAACGATCGGAACCAAGGGCTTGTATGGAAAACTTTCGCATTTGACGTGGTGTCTTCACGAAATTTGACATGGATTACTGCTTAAGATAACAATATAATCTCCGAAAAAATTGTTCAGATCGGATTACTATAGCATATAGTTTCCATACAAACTGGACACATAGTTACTAAAAGAAATGCACCTGTGAAGGGTATATTAGCTTCGGTGCAGCCGAAGTTAACTTTTTTCTTGTTTTAGTTAATATATTATATACCTAATGAGGTAAGAAACGGAAGGTTAATGAAATTCTTTTTGAGGAGAAATGTTTCCGAAATGAAACGGCTCCTGTTGAACTTTTGCGGTTATTATTTGAAATTTGTCTTTCCAAATTTAAACCCAATATTTTCTTTTGCAAATTTCTCGCCAGTTAATTTTTTATACTGCCAAACAGGATGGTGATACAACCACAATTGAGTTAGTATGAACTTTTGCATTTCTCACACTTCTCAATCTTAACACCACACCTTCCACATATTTCATTTTTGCTGTGGCTTCCTTTAATAAGCCGAATTGTGCCGTTTGAGCACGAATGCACAGAACTCAGTCTCGCCTTAATGAAGCAGTTTTTCCTAGGATGTCTCTATCCTTTTCTAATATCCTCACCACAGTTTTGTTACCGAAGGTCTTTGATTTCGTTTTACAGTTTGCAGGCCGACTCCTGATTTTCTATTAGTCAATATTATGAAAATCCTTTCATCAGTTTAAAAATTTCAGTACTCACTGAATAGGTGATTGTGTTCGTATTTTTTTTATAATTTTCCATTGATTTCCTTCTTATCAGGATTAAGTTCTATACATTTTGATGTCCTTAGTTAAACTCTAATCAAGACTGTTTGTAATCAGCCTCTCACAATTGGTTTTACCGAAGTGTTCCAAGAACTCCCAATATATCATATGTAGGTACACTTTTCTGAGGACTACTTTTCGTTTTACCTTACCCGACACGAACAATATTCGTAGGATGTGCATTAGAGTGATTCAAAAAAAAAATTTTTTTTTTCGTTTGGTACTCGGAAAAATAGGTTTCTAGACACCTCTAAGAAAGCCTCTCCAAACATGAGTTTTTAATTGTAACGGGAAGTTCTTCCTACATACAGTTTTCTATTTTTTCTTATTATCAGATAGAAAAATTTATATCTCGCTTCCAACTACTTGAAAAAATATCTTGTTCCTCAGATTTTGTAGTAAATTGAATGCTTTGTAAAAAAGGTCTATTATGATTTTTTCGTAAACCCAAACGTTTAAAAGATATTAACAGTTAAATTTGATTATTTTTGGGAAGATTTTTTATTTCTTATGAATTTTATAACTCAATGAAAAAAAATTACTATGAATGATGAAACTTATAGGCTTTCTTAGAAGTATCTAGGAACCTATTTTTCCGAGTATCAAACGAAAAAAAAAATTTTTTTTGAATCACTCTGATGTGCATATATATAAATTTGACAGCTATTTTCAGTATTCCCTAAAACATTGCAAATCGAAAGCGGCTAACTTCTTTAATGCCGCTGTCTTTCTTTTTGAGCTGTTTCAATTGACTGAAATATCCTTGGTATATAATTTTCTATGAGGAAGCTCTAGATCTTTAAAAAATGTAAACTTCTCTTTCTGTCTGTGAAAATTATTTTGAAACAATATTGTTTGTTAATTAAAAATTTTGCCTACATTATAATACTTACTTACAGTAATAACTATACCTATAATCATTTCTATAATCAAATAAATGTTAAGTATAATGAATAATCAATGCGAATTTCGTATATAATTTCAACATTAACTTAAGCCTTCACTCGTTCACACAATATTACTCATTTAAATCTGCTGAAAAATCAATTTTCTTGCATAGTTTCTGTTTTTCCTTAGAAATTGAGGTTGCCTTCCCGAGATTGCGTCAATTGAGATGCATCTGTGCTTCTTTGTTTACCTGCTTACAATAAGTAAGGAAGAATGAATTATTTCTTTGGCAGCATATAATTTACGCCAACTAATAACAACTTTACACAGTGTAAACAATATAATAACTTTCCACAAGAATGCAAGAGAAACTGAAATGTGCGCGAAATATATCGATGTATATAGTGTAATAAATAAATGCATACATTTTTGTATATAACGATGAGGATGTCAACGGATTTCTACATACGTACATTTTTACATATACATAACTTTGTAATACTGGGTGGAACTCGGTGTGGGTGAGTAAATGCTTGAGTTACTATTTTGGTTTACTAATGACATCTGCATTAGAACCCAAAGTAATCTCCGAACCCTCCGCCTAACAGAAGAGAGATTATGGTATAAGATATTATAAATAAAGGGTGCTAGCCTCTACGCGGGAGGTTCTGTAATCTGCGATCTCTATATGTAGTGAGAGATCTAGGACTTGTATAGTAGTTGGGTACGTCATTGACTCCTTTTGTATTTCAGAGTTCCTAAGGCAGGATCTGAGCGCGGTGTAAAAAAACGATCTCAGTGCCTCCTGTGGCCGCAATGAAGTACTGCCGGTGAAACCAGCTTCTCTCCCAAAGACGATCACCAAAAAGTGTAGCTGTCCAGTATACTCTCAGGGATTAGGAAAACAGTATATTTTAACAAATCAAAGCATCCTGGGAACTGTGAGAAGTACACGTTCCACCCATGCTGCACAGGGCTCAGGGCAGAGGTAAAACTGATACAATATTAGCTATCAAGAGATATTATGGAACCTGTACTCAGAAGAAGGAGCTACGGCACTGTTGCCTGCGCATTTCCCGGAGACAATTCGAGACAACCGGCCTGTGGCCGCACACAAACCAGATCGCTTCGTTCGGCTAATGAGGTATAGCATAGCGCTGACGGAAATCCTTGAACCATGGCGGACTACAAAGTTAATTCATACATAATGTTTGGCGTAACTAACAATTTCGGCCAATTAGCTCCACTTTCTTTCCACTACTAAAAGGCATGAATAAATAATATTATAGATCACGAAATATGTTCGAAGGCGCTGCGATCTTCCCTTAAATGCAAATTGCGGAAATCAACAGTTCACTGCGAAATGGAGAGGTGACGATATGCCCCTTTTTAGACATCGAAGGTGCTTTTATTAATGCGTCTCATACAAGTGTAACAAAAGCACAAGAGGAAAGAAAACTGAGACCACTGTAGGGGAAAGTAAGACTAATCTCGGTATAACAAGAGGTTGTCCACAGAGTGAAATATTTCCCTCTTAATTATTGAGTTGTAGATAAGCTTCTTGTGCAGCTAACCAACAATGAAATCCGCAGTCAAAGGTACGCGGACGACATTGTTAAATTGCAAGAGTTAAAATTTAGAATGCTCTTTGCGATATCGTGGAAATGAGATGAGGCCTGCCAAAGAGATGGTGCAGTATGGTTAGACTGAACATCAACCCTTCGAAAACGATATTTGTCTCGCTTACTAAAAGAAGGTTCCTGCCGTCATTAGGACCTTAATACTTGGCGTCAATGAGTTAGAGATAACAAAAAAGCTTAATATCATTGTGGATTCCACAAATGCTCTCATGACGTATAATCGCCTGTCTCGGAAATTCCGGCGCTACGTGCCAAAACTATCGGTCGGACGCACACCATGGTTCGTGAAACCCATTGTTACATATGGAGGCGTCGCATGAGTTTCAAAAGAGTCGCAGATTTCGGTAGAACTTCAACTATGGAAACTGCAAAGACTTGTCTAGAAGTCATGCTGAAACTCACACTGCCCCACCTAAATTAGTAATCAATCAACCAGATAAACATACGATGCTTCTAATGACAGCAGAAGGGTATGGCTAAGGAAAGTAACTTTGTCCCAACAAATGGAGGTCTTAAGGAATGAAGACCAATTTCTCTTCTTCCCAGAAACAGCATTACTGAAATGGTAAGTTTCACAAGGAAGTTTAAAGTTGTCCTCATCCACATTGCTGCGGGCTCGCGTACCAAACTTGCCAAAGCTGAATCCTTTGCTTTAAAACGATATGTAGAAATAAACTTGGATGCGACGCTTAAAGCGATCTCAGCTTTCGAGATTACATCGTGATTGGTGTAGGAGTACATACAACAGCTGGATAGCCAGGTCACAAGGGTATTGCAAGGAATCAACTGGCTTACAAGCTTGCTGTTCTGCATCTGCTACTAAGATAGTAGCTTTCATTTAGTCTTCATACCATAATGGAGCTGCTTCGCAATGAGTAGATAGTGGACAGAAAATTATTGGCAATAACTCACAATTAAGTTCTAGTGGGTGGTTGCAACATCTGTAAGTTTAAAAGTTTTTTCAACCTCCCACAGACTACTTGTGGTATTTTACTCTAATAAGAGTAGAGAAGCACTTATTTAATATGGGTATACCCTCTTGAGCAAACTGCCGGCTCAGCGAAATGGACCCGGAAACTACCGAGCACCTGATGCTGGACTGCAAAAGGATCAAGGTCTATGGATATATTTTTCTCAAACAGTCTTAGTTTAGTTTAACTTGGAATTCAAGAATACGGTATGAAACATGCCTTGAATTTTATTTAATAATCATCATCATATCAGGTTATACGTTTATTTATGTACCTATGTACTATCTGTATGACTGCAAAATACTTTCTCATTGGGACTTCGAAGTTATTTGGAAACTAATTTTTCCGTATGATTCAAAATAACCGACTAATAATCTATCACATTTTCGATAAATAAAAAGTCACCCTGTTACCAATATTACAATATAACACTAAGGGCCTTTGCATATAAAATATATAATATATTCATATATATTCCGCTTTGTTTTAGGTTATACAAATATTTTGCAATGTTTGTTGTAACGGAAGCTGAAATAACAAAATATTTCACAACCAACACCCCAACCGTAGAGCCCTAAACGGAGTGAAGACGACGTGCCACAAAGCATGGCGGCACGAAAAGAACTTAAGTTAAGGGAAGCTGCGAAGAAAGTGCATTGCGATCAATATTAGTCTTAGTATTCAAGGCGTGCAGAAGATTCAACTTACAGAAGTGCAGCGCTTAAGAAAAAAGTGTTTTGTATGTACCTCAGCTAGGTTGGCGGAATGTGTTGCATAACAAGGGGGGCAAAGCAGCGGCAGTGGCTGAACAGTTTGTTGCATATTACATAAATTATGAAATTTGCGCATTTATAATCTTGTTGTTGCTGCAACTTTGGCTTTGTTCTTGTTGCACATATTTACATACTAACTGCAAGGGCGCAGTGAGACCTGCTTAACTGCCACTACAGCTGCAGCATAAGTAAGTGTGCGCGAATTTGTTGCATTGTGCTTACAGTTTGTTGCAGCGTAAGTTTATGTAGTGGCATCTAAGCGTAACAATTTTAATTGATCGCATTGTAATGCTGTCGGTGTTGCCAATTTTTTTTTTTTTGGTTGATTTTCACGCGCTTGTTTCTTTTTTGTTATATTTAGTTTATTTGCTGTTTATGCTTAGTAAGTTTTTATTTTCGAGTATTTTTTTAGCCTTTTCTACAATATAAGTTTGTTTGGTTGTTCTTGAGCGAGCGTGCAACATTGTTGATGTTGCGAATCAAAATATATAAATTCGCAAAATTTTTTGCAAAAAATTGCAATCATAAGTTCTATGAGTGAAAAGTTAAAGTTAAGGTAATAAAAAAAGAAAACTTTTTTATTTGCATAAATTAACAGAAAAATTTATTTCACTTGCTGCAGTAATTCATTTGCCGTCGCAGCACTTTGTATTTATTACGATGATGAATATGTACGGATCCTCGCATAAATTTCAGCAGCCAAATTCTATTTTATATATTTTAATATTTATCTTTGACGAATCTTTTTCTTTCCTTGGCATTCAGAAGAGTATTGCTTCATTTATAAAAAAAAAATATTTTTTTTCTCTTTTCATATTCAATAGTACGTGACCATTCAACGTAGACGTACTAATAGTCCAGTCAAAATAGAGATTCCAGTTTGCATTAATTCCCAACAAGTTGGATTTTTGTGCAGACCTTGGATCCGTCATTACAAATGAAAGTCCCCATCTATCGCACTTGTGCGTAAAGAGTAAATGATCTTATCACTAGGTGTTCGTGCACATGCAAATTCTTCACATAACATCTTAATCAAACGAGATTTATTGCGAGTATTAGTAGGAAACTGCCATTGGTTTGTCGGAACAATCATTGGTCGATCAAAAACCATATCCGACGATGAAGATGTTTGTTTAGCTCGACGACGTTGTTCTGCAGCTTTGATATTTTTTGTATAATCAGTGTAACAGTCAAATATTGTAGTGACGTTGTGACCAAAGTGTCTACGAACATACTGTAGATATCTGTGCAAAATATGCTCATATGTTCTCTTGATCCCACACAACACGATGTAATAGGAATCCTCCATCGAAGATGTTGGTAGCATTTGCACTGTCAATATCAATGGACACATTCAAAGTAATCATAAATAACTGACTTCTGTGTCTTACGCATTCCAATTGCATCAAAGAGCGAAAAAGGATAACGGGCTAATTCGTACTCGAAGAATTTTTCAAGCTCATATTCAAATGTCTTCGTAATACTCATGCGTTGAAATCATAATACTTACAGGATCTAGGATTGGCACCTTATTATCGATTGATGGTTCTTTGCAAATATCTTTCAATCCTTGTATTGAAAATTGACAATCATCATGACTTTCAATAAATGCAAATATTTCTTCCATCGCTGAAGTAATAGTATCACTTTCAGGACGACCGATTTTACCTCCACTAATGGTTTTCAGAAACGAAGTGTAATAAACACTCTGGTACTTACCCTCAGCTGTAGCTAAGTCATATTCATACTGCATGCGGGCAATGACACTTCTTGCTAACTCATCAAACCGAGTCTGAGCTTCCTTCACGATGGTTTTCTTGAAGTCAAGGGTTGAAACTTGAGACACTCTTCGTCGAAGATGCTGAGCTTTTTTCATTTCAGCCGTTTTATCTGCTTCATTGCCACAGAACAAACAGTATTTCTTGAAACATAAAGACGATTCATTACCTAGTGCTTTAGTACGAGGAGGATGCGGTAGCTACCTCCGCCTCACTCAGTCTTTTAGCTGCAGCGATGCTGCTCTTCCGGGTGTATGCCTTATGACACTGCATATGTATCGTTACATATGCTTTGTTCTTCTAATATTCATTGAACCCATCACCCCTTTCAGTACTTGAATCCCTTAAAGTCTTTAGCCCACGATCAACAACCACAATTTCACTTTCAGTCAAATATTCAATGCAAATAAAGCAAACTTCTGACATTTTTGCAAAGTTTTGTAACGACACGGTTAAAAAAGAGAACATAATTCACAAACACTATGAAAAACCGTTCAAAACTGACTGCATTTACTATAGCTATGTTCTTTGGAAAAATCATGTATACGCTGGTTTCGGCCCGAAAAATGGAGAGTCGCAGGCAGATGTTTCTCAAGGCTAATCGCCCAATAGAATTAGGGATAGACGATGACTGACTCAGAATTGTATATTTTTCACGTACCTGTGTGCATGGAACAAATAAAACTATGTTCTAATGTTTTTTGTTCAAATGGTTAACCTGATGATGCATACTGGCTACGTATGAGTGCATATTCGTAGTTTCTATGTTTAAAATAGCCATAATTCGAGAACAGTGCACCGTTTTTTTCTTGTTTTTTTTTTTTATAGTAGGAGGAAGCATCGAAAGTCGGAGTGCGGGACTTTAATCCGCTAAACCTAGCCTACTCCCACCTCATGTCTTTCCTACGGGACCACTGGACAAAGTATTACTTCATGGGAGAGAAGAAGACGTTGAAGTCTCCTCTATTGCACGGACTGACTGACGCCTAATATGTTCTAAATGTCTCAATTTTGTCATAATTAGATTTGCCGCTTCGCTGACATCTTTTAACTTTACAGAGGACTCGCACTTAAGTGCTGTCAAATTTTCCACCGTGATACTACCTCCAAGGGTGGTTTTCAGCTTCTCCCTTATACTAGAAAACCGAGGGCAATAAATGAACACAGGTTCAGAGTCTTCTATACATTCTGTACACGTCGGACAGAATTGACTAAAGTCATGACGATATTTAAATAGGTAGCTTCTGAAGCAACCATTCCCACTAAGTATTTGGGTAAGGTGGAAATCCAGGTCTCCAAGTTGTCTACCTATCCACAAATGTATGCCCGAAATCAGTCGGTAGGTCCACCGTCCTTTGCATGAAGTTTGCCACCGCGTCGGACAGTATTGACTAAAGTCATGATGATATTTAAATAGGTAGCTTCTGAAGCAACCATTCCCACTGAGTATTTGGGTAAGGTGGAAATCCAGATCTCCATGTTGTCTACCTATCCACACATATATGTCCGAAATCAGTCGGTAGGTCTACCGTCCTTTGCATGAAGTTTGCCACCGCTGCTGCCACATTGCTATGCTTTTTATTCTCTCTTCTCTTTTTGCTGTGGTAGACGTCTCTGAGAAGTTACATATTCGCGCGAATTCGTCTTCCTGGATGTCAATCGGCGTCATACTGGCTAATACCTTAGCAGCGTCATTTGAAATGGTTCGGAAAGCACTTATCACACGTATTGCCGAAAGCCTATGCACTGTGTTAATTGGTCTAGCACAGGCCCGTCCAACATAATTTTGTAAAGGGCCAGGTTTAGCATTTTCATAACCGTAGCTGGCCAAAAAAAAATAAAATGACCTTCAGTTTCGGTATATTTATTTATTTATAATAAGCAACATCACATAAATCTCAATATATTATTATTAATGTAACTATGGCCTTAGCATATAAAGATATTCTTATTCTTAAAATCTAATTAATGAGATGTCTGAAATTTTTTCTGTTTGCACAGCGCATCTATGTGAGCTGGAGTTTTAGAAGTGGCTATGCGCAAAATGCCTTTAAGATGGCTATCTAATAAAGATGATCTGGTTTTTGATTTGTTAAATTTCATGCGAGAAAACAGCTGCTCGCAAACATATGTACTACCAAGGTTTGGGTATTGACTGGGTGTAATATACTTTTTGTAAAATTCAATTAAGTTTGAAAGACAATTATTATATGCTGTTTTTAGATGAGAGCTGCTTTGCAATTCTATTAACTCCAGCTGTAAACTCTGCGCAGCGCCTTTAATTTCAACATCAAGTGGATTTTGAAATACTTTTATGCAGGGAGTTTGTGATTTGAAGTCTGCGAATCTGTCGTCAAACTCGTTCCTTAACCTTTGTAACATCAAAACGTACTTGTCAAAATCCAGGGTATCTTGCTTTTTTGTAGATAAGGTCTCCCAATGAATCAACTGCTTTTGTTCCAGCTGCTTTTCCAACAATAAAAGCTTTTTTGTGAAAGCTAGAACGTGTTCGTATAACTGTGTGCATAGTTGGTCTTTCCCTTGTAGTTTTAAGTTAAGATCAGAAAGATATTTAGTTATATCAACTAGGAAAGCCAGATCAGCCAACCACTCCTCATCAGTAAGGAAAGTAATTTCTTGGTCTTTGTTGCCAAGAAAAATCTTTAAGTCGTCCAGCAGGGAATAGAATCGTTTTAGTGTGGCTGCTCTGCTGAGCCAGCGAACGCGACTGAAGTATATAATGTCTTCGTGATCTGAACCGACAACAGCCAGAAAAACCTGGAACTGTCTGTGGTTAAGCCCTCGTGCGCGTATAAAATTAACTGTCTGCACTACTTTATCCATCACGTGTTTCAGGCCTATACAACTGGGATGCCCAAAGACTATAAGAGATGGCGGGCCGGATGGTGGCCCGGGGGCCGTATGTTGGACAGGCCTGGTCTAGCATATGGTTTTGTTTCTAGCGCCTGTATCCATATTGGAGCCGCATATAGGATCACTGAGCTTATTGCCTTAGCTATTAAACATCGTCGGCTGGAACGCACACAGCCTTTGTTTACCATCATTCTAGATAACGCATTATATATTTTATTTGCCTTACTTGTCGCATTTTCTAAGTGGTCCTTGAACTTTAATCTTGAAACCACTATTACCACAAGATACTTCTCCTATGGTCAGCGATATTTCTCATCAATTTTTCTTGAGCTTTTGAGCACTGAGGATGGAGTCATGTGGAGGATGGAGTCATGTGTAGAAGTTCACGCAAGTGAGGAAAGTTCTCTGATCGCGATTCACTTGGGAGTGGCCAGAAACGATTCTTTTTACACATGGCTCAAGAAGCTCACTATTTCCGGTCTTTGACCAAGTATCCTCTGGGTAGCCTAAGAATGTCCGTTCGAAGGCGAGCTAATGCCAGAAGGCGAAACATCTCCTGCATAGGGTTGTGCGCTGGGTTTGGGACCCGCCACGTAAAAAACACCCCCATTGAAAAAGAAAACACAGCCTCGGATGAGAGACCCCCCTTTTGATGACGACCATGGCAAACGAAATAAGGACTACGATTTGAAGGCATGCAAATGGAATGTCCGGACCCTTAATTGGGAAGGTGCCGCTGCCCAGCTGGTTGATGTCCTCGCAAAAATAAAGGCTGACATCACCGCCCTCCAAGAAATGCGATGCATATAAAGGAGCGCGAGTTTGGTGTTGGATTCGTGGTGGGAGAGGGACTCCGTCGCCGAGTACTATCATTCACTCCGGTGAATGAACGTCTAGCCACAATCCGCATCAAAGCGAGGTTCTTCAACATATCGCTGATTTGCGCCCACGCCCCGACGGAAGAGAAGGACGATGTGACCAAAGATGCCTTCAATGAGCGCTTGGAGCGCGCTTATGAGAGCTGCCCCCGCCACGATGTCAAAATCGTGCTCGGCGACTTTAACGCCAGGGTGGGCAAAGAAGGTATATTTGGCACTACGGTCGGTAAATTCAGCCTCCACGAGGAAACATCCCCAAATGGGTTGAGGCTGATCGACTTCGCCGGGACCCAAAATATGGTTATCTGTAGTACTAGATTCCAGCATAAGAAGATACATCGAGCTACCTGGCTGCCTCCGGATCGAAAAACTACCAACCATATCGATCAAGTTGTGATAGATGGAAAACACGTCTCCAGTGTTTTAGATGTGCGTGCGCTCCGAGGTCCTAACATCGACTCGGACCACTATCTTGCTACAGCTAAGATTCGCACCCGCCTCTGTGCAGCAAAAAACGCACGCCAACAAACACAAGGAAGGTTCGACGTCGAGAAGCTGCAATCACAACATACAGCCGAACGATTTTCTACTCGGCTTGCACTCCTGCTCTCTGAGAGCACTCGTCAACAACTCGGTATAAGGGAACTGTGGGACGGCATTTCGAACTCCTTACGTACGGCTGCAACCGAATCCATTGGTTTTCGGAAAATGCAAAAGAACAGCTGGTACGACGAGGCGAGGAGAAAACAGGCTGCTTACCTCGCAACGTTACGATCGACCACAACACGTGGGGGATGAATAGATACCGAGAGTTGAAGAGGGAAGCGAGACGCATTTGCTGACAAAAAGAAAAAGAGGCCGAAGTGCGTGAGTACGAAGAGCTTGATATGCTGGCCGACAGGGGTAATGCTCGAAAATTCTACGAAAAAATGCGGCGGCTTACAGAAGGTTTCAAGACCGGAGCATACTCTTGTAGAACCCCCAAAGGTGATCTAGTTACTGATGCTCAGAGCATAGTAAAATTATGGAGGGAACACTTCTCTGATGGAGCAGACGTTCCATTACCCGACCAGGAAGAAGTTCGAAAAGCAATTGCCCGCCTCAAGAACAACAAAGCGGCAGGGGCCGACGGACTGCCGGCCGAGCTATTCAAACACGGCGGCGAAGAACTAATAGGGAGCATGCATCAGCTTCTTTGTAAAATATGGTCGGACGAAAGCATGCCCAACGATTGGAATTTAAGTGTGCTATGCCCAATCCATAAAAAAGGAGACCCCACAATCTGCGCCAACTACCGTGGGATTAGCGTCCTCAAGATCGCATATAAGGTTCTATCGAGCGTATTGTGTGAAAGATTAAAGCCCACCGTCAACAAACTGATTGGACCTTATCAGTGTGGCTTTAGACCAGGCAAATCAACAACCGACCAGATATTCACCATGCGCCAAATCTTGAAAAAGACCCGTGAAAGGAGAATCGACACACACCACCTCTTTGTCGATTTGAAAGCTGCTTTCGACAGCACGAAAAGGAGCTGCCTTTATGCCGCGATGTCTGAATTTGGTATCCCCGCAAAACTAATACGGCTGTGTAAACTGACGTTGAGCAACTGAAGGCTCCGTCAGAATCGGGAAGGACCTCTCCGAGCCGTTCGATACCAAACGAGGTTTCAGACAAGGCGACTCCCTATCGTGCGACTTCTTCAACCTGCTTCTGGAGAAAATAGTTCGAGCTGCAGAACTAAACAGAGAAGGTACCATCTTCTATAAGAGAGTACAGCTGCTGGCGTATGCCGACGATATTGATACCATCGGCATCAACACCCGCGCCGTTAGTTCTGCTTTCTCCAGACAGGACAGAAAATGCGTCTGGCAGTGAACGAGGGCAAAACGTCGTCGCACTCGCGACTTGGCTCTCACGTCACTGTTGACAGTCATACATTGAAGTTGTGGATAATTTCGTCTATTTAGGAACCAGCATTAACACCACCAACAATGTCAGCCTGGAAATCCAACGCAGGATTGCTCTTGCGAACAGGTGCTACTTCGGACTGAGTAGGCAATTGAAAAGTAAAGTCCTTTCTCGACGAACAAAAGCTAAACTCTATGAGTCGCTCATAATTCCCGTCCTGCTATATGGTGCAGAAGCTTGGGCGATGACAGCAACCGATGAGTCGACGTTGCGAGTTTTCGAGAGAAAAATTCTGCGGAAGATTTATGGTCCTTTGCGCATTGGCCACGGCGAATATTGCATTCGATAGAACGATGAGCTGTACGAGATATATGACGACATTGACATAGTTCAGCGAATTAAAAGACAGCGGCTACGCTGGCTAGGTCATATTGTCCGGATGGATGAAAACACTCCAGCTCTGAAAGTATTCGACGCAGTACCCGCCGGGGGAAGCAGAGGAAGAGGAAGACCTCCACTCCGTTGAAAGGACCAAGTGGAGAAGGACCTGGCTTCGCTTGAAATATCCATTTGGCGCCACGTAGCGAAAAGTAGAAACGACTGGCGCGCTGTTGTTAACTCGGCTATAATCGCGTAAGCGGTGTCTACGCCAATTAAGAAGAAGAAGAAGTTTTGAGCAAGACTTCTGTTTTCTGCTCAGTCAACTCAAGACTGAGCACCAAAGAAGAAAAAGTGTTGAGCTCTTTTTTGTAGACAATTTTAGGTTCTACAAATTTTGTTTGAACCATTTTTCGGTAGCTCTCATTGTTTCAGAGATACGTATATACGCAAAAAACGAAAGTTTGTGACCTTTGACCTCGAATAAAAACAACGCACAAGCGGGATCGATGGGGTCTTTTGACATGTCATTTGTAATGACGGATCCAAGACCTGCACAAAAATCCAACTTGTTGGGAATTAATGCAAACTTGAGTCATAATTTACATATGCACGGATGGCGTAGTCTGTTGGATAAGTTTTCCTATTAATTTATTCTAAACTAGCTGACCCTGCAGCCTTTGTTCTGCGCGAAATTGTGTCTTTTGAATTGAAAAGACAAAAAATCCTATTGTGTTGATTATCATTTATTTGAGATTTTCCTCCTTTTTTTTAATGTAACGCAGCTTGACAAACAATAATTTTTGGTTTCTGTTCCGGTGTACAGAAAAGATGGTTTTCCAACTCGTGAGAACGCCACGTATATCTGGCATAGCATTTCCAAATTTATGCCACACACTATGCGACTATCCTTGTGTCCTGTCCATTGTCATTTCAAATGCAATTTTCCCTGGAAACGGAATACGTTTGTACTGAAATGGCAAATCGTTAGAACTTAAAAGAAATCCGTAGAATCAAGCATTCTGCCCAATGTATTTGATAGGTGCGTCACAATCATATTGCGAAACATAATAACGACAGATCCAACTTTGAGACGCAAATGATGTGGTGGCATACCAAGCCTCTCCAAAGAATTAATTTAGAAATTCCACTGGATAATTCACGGTGTTGTCTTCATTGTCAAGACGATCGATCGATTTGTATGACCGCAAGTCTCCCGGAATTTGACTTTGAATCTTCCAGTTTAAGTCAACAACATCGGTATTTTTGCCAACAAACATTGCGCATGCATTTAAGGAATCGTACTAACGATAATTTGTCCAGTGTTCGTATAAACATTCCTGATGAGTCCATCTTTCGTGAATTGATAAACGGTATATGGAATTGATATCAAACCACCGGAAGTATCAACCGGTATTGACCCATTTCCAATTCTTAGCGTATACGATGTAAAATGTCTTTGGCAATGTAATTTTTGGTCGTATCCCATAACTGACGCGAATTTGAAGGCTGATCATCGCGAAAAGTGTGCGAACTTCATTCCAGTGATTATCATGTTCCAGCAATTATAATTGTAATTGTATGTATACTATCAAGGTATTTCCGAATAGAGCAAGTTCTCGCAAACGGTTCACTGACGAAAGTTGAGAAAAAACTCGTAAATGTTAATTTTGTTGCTGGGGGTATTTCCCCTGTCTGTACTGTATTCTCTGTGTTGAAATAGACTATTTGGTCATTCTCCAAATTAACTGCGAGACGCACAGCAGTCGGAAAACGTTCATGAAAAAAGCTAAAAAATATGAATGTGCATATTTTTGTGGGCCGAGGGAAGCACTGCAGTGAAGAGAAACGAAAATGGATTCAATCTCTGATAAACAGTGGTAAAACATACAAAGAAGTAGAAAGTCTGGTAGGGTGTTCAGCCACAATGATTCGCAACGCAATTATTTATAAAAAAAAGATGAACAAAGGGGCGCGAGGCGGATTCTTTCTGAGAATTCTGTACGTAAAGTTGTAAGATGTGTTAAGACTCGGCCTACAATGTTGGCTGTGGAGGTTCGGAACGAACTGAACTTGCCCTGCGGTGTTCATACAGTAAGAAGACTTTTACGTGAACATAATTTATATGCCCGCAGTCCTCGAAAAGTACCGCTACTAAAAAAAAAATCATGTAGCTCGACGTCTGAAATTCGCCAAAGAACACTTACCTTGGCCGATTGAGAAGTGGCGCAACATATTGTGGACTGACGAGTCGAAAGTGGTTTTATACGGCGGAAAAGGGTCCCGTCAGTATGTAAGACGCCCCCCTAATACAGAGTACGACCCCAGGTTTACCACAAAAACTTTGAAGCATGGCGGTTCGAGTTTCATGGTTTGGGGCTGTTTTTCTTATAGAGGTGTAGACCCAATTTACAAAATTACTGACATAATGGACCGATACGCATACGTGAATATATTGCAGAATATTATGATGCCATTTGCTGAAGAGGACATGCCACTGAAATGGATATTTCAGCAGGATAATGACCCGAAACATACCAGTAGGGTGGCAAAGGAGTGGTTTCGGGTCAATGGAATTGAGGTCATGGATTGGCCAGCTCAATCCCCTGACCTCAATCCCATTGAAAACCTTTGGGCAGACCTTAAGAAAGCCGTATGGAATGACAAACCCAAAAACAACAATGATTTGTAGACCGTAGTGCAGCAAGCATGGCAGAACATACCCCTAAAAAGATGCCAGAGTCTCGTAGATTCTATGAAGAGGCGTTGTATTGCAGTTATTAAAAATCATGGCCATGCTACCAAGTAGGGGAATGTTGGGCAACGTTTTGATCTCGGTTAAAAAGTCACATAAAAGTTTTTTTTTTGTGAAAATTCCAAAGCATGGATTTGTAGTGCGAGTC
Organism: Bactrocera tryoni; assembly: GCF_016617805.1. NCBI lineage: Eukaryota > Metazoa > Arthropoda > Insecta > Diptera > Tephritidae > Bactrocera > Bactrocera tryoni. The sequence goes on from NC_052501.1 coordinate 46,110,911, forward strand.
GTAACCTTCCTTTTGATAACATTTAAAAGTTATAGCCATTGGCGCAAAAAACCTGATTTTGCGATTTTGAAAAAAGTGGGGAACGTCGGGCCAGTAAATCGTAAATGTAAATCGATTAAAAAATGATTGTTACCGATGAAAAACGTTTATTTATCAATAGAAATGAAAGAGAGATTCATAAATAATAAGAAAAATAGGAATTGGCGAAAAAAATTATTCCGACTCGCAGTGGATGCAGGTGTAAGTGTTCGGGTTCGGTCCGGCACATTTCAAGTGAACCCCTCGATCACAAACGATGCAATGGGCCGTGTTTTGACGATTCTCGTGCTTCGGCATCTTTTTCTTGCAAATCGTGCAAAAATCGAAGTCCTCTTCGATGTCGGTTTCGGTCGGAGACGGGCTTCTCTTCCGTGGCGTCTTCGATTTCCACGGCCTTTTTGCTTCTTGGCTGCTGGTTCATCGGCTGCCTTCGTCAATTTTTGCCGCTTTTTTTCGGCCTTGTCACGCAGATCTGCGACAACCTCAGGCGATGTCAAAATCGTTGACTCCATTGTCTTGCGGTCACGTTTTGATTTCGGCGCAGGTGTGCCGAATTTCAACGGGCCAACCGATTTCAATGCATCACGGAGCTGTGGAGCCGAAACAGGAGACAACGACGATGATGCAGCACCACTTGTTGAAGCTGGGGCACTTGTCGGTGCCTCCGACGTTGACACCTCCTCATTCGCAGCAGTCACAATGGCATCACCATTGGCAAGAACTCGACGTTGATTGTCGGCGTCTTTCTCTTCGTCACCGAACAAATTTTCGCCGCTCAGTTCCGAAGCGACAAAGTCAACTTCAGTGAAAATTTGCGAGTTGAACGGGTAGATGCCAGTTGTTCGGAAGCCGGATTTGATGGTTTTCAGCGTTAACATAACATCGAGGCACTGATCGACAAGGAGCGGCACATGATGCAGATCGAAAGTGATACCAATGTTGGACTTTTTCCATGCATCATGCTTCACGGTCATCATGCCTTTAAATGGTGCAAATACCGCAACATCTAGCGGCTGCATTTTGTGCGTGCATTTCGGCGGAAAAGACAGCATCGTGATGCCATGATCCAACGCCAAATCTGTCGCCTCGATCGATAAATGCGAACCGTGGTTGTCCAGCAGCAACATGGTTGGCGAATCGGCATTAGCACCGGTGCGCTTGATGAAATGACGCATGAATTGAGGGAATACGTCAGAGTTTATGTAACCAGAACCGTTCGCAACACCAACAGCGCCATGACTCGCATGAGTCATAAAAATCTCTTTCATGTTGACTCGGGGAAAGAGGAAGAATGGCGGTATAGACTGGCCACTAGCGCTGACGGCCAAAGCCAAAGACACATTGGTGCCTTTTTCGGCAGATGTTGATGAGCCGACCTGCTTTTGTCCTTTGCGCGCGATGGTTTTGACAGGTCTGGTTGGCACGGTCAGGCACCCGGTTTCATCCATGTTCCATATTCGGTGAGGTTCAAACGGCGTCTTACCGAGAACGGATGAAAGGTTGGCAAAGAATGCATCGACATTCTCTTTGTTGAATCGCTTCGCACGGCTCTGGCTTACTTGCTCTGGTGTTCGCAGTGACAAATTTTTGTGGCGTTTCATGAACGCCAACTGCCAATCCTTACTCGCCTGTTGATTGTCGTTCCATGGATCCGGATACGACGCGCCAACTTTCCGAGCAAATTCATACGCGACCTTGCGAAGCTTCATCAAACTAATTCCATAGTTGATGTCGCTGGCCTGGAGAATGTAGCTTATCAGCGCCTTCTCTTGTTCGATGTTGAAGATCTGAAATAAAAAAAATTATTTATTATACGATGAAAGAAAAAGAAAGAAACCAGCAGAACTCACTGTTTTTGTGCCCATCGTCGTGCTTTCAGCCAGCAAATTCTTCATTACATCGGCATTGGTAGTAGTAACGTCGATGCTCCCACCATCAAATGCTGCAATATAACGCATCAGGTTGGTCCTCGAAATTTTGTGTGCCGTCGAACGCTGTTGTGATGTATTTTCACCGACTTAATCGCCTCCAAAATGTTGTCGAAATCAACAATTTTCTCTTGTTTGGGATAGTACCGTGGCATAATGACTAAAAAAAAATTTCGGAGCACGAAACTATCAGGAAATGTTGAAAAACTACTGTGTTGTTGAAATTCTGCACGAAAAATCACTTATACACGTCAAATATATTAAGTTAGCATGTCAAATGTAAAAAACCAAGATTCCCCAAACGCTCATATTTGCAAAATGGCGGTGGATAATGAACACAATGTAAATTCGTGCAAAATTTCTTTTGCGTGTCGAAGGCTAAAGGCTCAACTAATATTATAAACATATTTACCTGGATGAATTTATTGGAAAATGTGAAAAAATCAACTGTACACAGAGTTGAAAAAAAACTTTCGGAGTGTCGAATTTCTTATTGTTGTTGCAGAGAGGTTATAACACGTGTTCACAGCTCGAGTGCTATATAGAAACTGAGCTTAGTATGAGACGAGCCGATGACAGTTGGTTGCAGCTGTCAACCTATACTAGGGAAAAAAATATCGCGCTGGCCCGGGATTCCCCCTAGGCCCAACATTCCCCACCTTCCCCTACTAATATCTCGTATAGACGGAACTTCCAAAAATCCTTCAGTTTAAAGAAAAAAAAATTTATTACTTTACTACTATTTTACTGCTCTCATCAAATTTCATATATAAACACAACTTTGTGAATAAATATATCTTACACCCATTCAAATTAAAATATTTTTATTAATAAACGTAGCCAGGGAAATATGATAAACTTTTCCATTTCAATTGATGTTAAAATTGTTTGGAATTTTGCATTACTCACAGTTATGTAAAACTCTAACACCCACTACTATTTCACTGCTCTCAGCTGTATGTACATATATTGATTCCAATGCAATGACCTAAAACTTTTTTTAGATATGTGATCACAAAATGCAGATAAGGGCAGTAAATGGTAAATATGACTCCCACGTATGGAACCTCTCAGGAGAACGTGAAAGTTTGAGGACGAACTACGAAAATGGAAATATCGGGTGATTTTTTAAGAGCTTGATAACTTTTTTTTAAAAAAAACGCATAAAATTTGCAAAATCTCATCGGTTCTTTATTTGAAACGTTAGATTGGTTCATGACATTTACTTTTTGAAGATAATTTCATTTAAATGTTGACCGCGGCTGCGTCTTAGGTGGTCCATTCGAAAGTCCAATTTTGGGCAACTTTTTCGAGCATTTCGGCCGGAATAGCCCGAATTTCTTCGGAAATGTTGTCTTCCAAAGCTGGAATAGTTGCTGGCTTATTTCTGTAGACTTTAGACTTGACGTAGCCCCACAAAAATAGTCTAAAGGCGTTAAATCGCATGATCTTGGTGGCCAACTTACGGGTCCATTTCTTGAGATGAATTGTTCTCCGAAGTTTTCCTCAAAATGGCCATAGAATCGCGAGCTGTGTGGCATGTAGCGCCATCTTGTTGAAACCACATGTCAACCAAGTTCAGTTCTTCCATTTTTGGCAACAAAAGTTTGTTAGCATCGAACGATAGCGATCGCCATTCACCGTAACGTTGCGTCCAACAGCATCTTTGAAAAATACGGTCCAATGATTCCACCAGCGTACAAACCACACCAAACAGTGCATTTTTCGGGATGCATGGGCAGTTGGCCACCAAGATCATGCGATTTAACGCCTTTAGACTATTTTTTGTGGGGCTACGTCAAGTCTAAAGTCTACAGAAATAAGACAGCAACTATTCCAGCTTTGGAAGACAACATTTCCGAAGAAATTCGGGCTATTCCGGCCGAAATGCTCGAAAAAGTTGCCCAAAATTGGACTTTTCCGAATGGACCACCTAAGACGCAGCTGCGGTCAACATTTAAATGAAATTATCTTCAAAAAGTAAATGTCATGAACCAATCTAACGTTTCAAATAAAGAACCGATGAGATTTTGCAAATTTTATGCGTTTTTTTTTTAAAAAAAAGTTATCAAGCTCTTAAAAAATCACCCGATAATCGAATTCCCGCAGCCGTTGTCCTGCGTGAAATTATGTGTTTTGAAATGAAAAAAAGTTGAAATTATATAGTGTCGAAAATTATTTATTTTCGATTTTGCTACATTTTTTTAATGTAGCGCAGCTTAATAAACATAATTTTTTGATTTCTGTTCTGGTGCGTAAAGATACAGAGAAGATGAGTTTCCAACTCGTCAACACGCCACATACATAAGTATGTATATCTGGCCGTGTGAAAAACATAGCATTTCCCGATTTCCTTGTGTCCTGTTGATTGTTAACGCAAAGGCAATTTTCCCTAGAAATTGAATACGTTTTGAATTGAATTGGCTGTCCCTTGCATTCGATAACTGCGTCGTAATTAGTCGGGTTCCATTACATAGTTTCGGTGCATGAAGATTGTGAAACAGAATAACGACAGATCCAACTTTGAGACGCAAATTATGCTGGGACATACCAAGCCTCTCTAAAGAATTTGGAAATTCTACTGGATAATTTACGGTTTCGTTTTCCTTGTCAAGACGATCGATCGATTTATATGAGCGCAAACCTCCCAGAATTTGACTTTGAATCTTCCAGTTTAAGTCATTAACATCGGTATTTTTGGCAGCTAAAATTGCGCGTGCACTCAAGCAATTGCAGTTACGATAATTTGGTCAATGTTCGGATAAATATTCGTGATGAGTTCATCTTCCGTTGAAGTAAATTGACAAAAGGGAGGTGAAATTGATATCAAACCACTGGAAGTATCAACCGAAATTTGCCCATTTCCAATTCTATGCGAATACAATGTAAAATGTCATCGGCAATGTAATTTTTTCGTATCCCATAATTAACGCGAATTTGAAGGCTGATATGTCGAAATGATCTTCGCGAAAAGTATGCGAACTTCGGCAGCATGCGAAGTAACTATCGCATTGTCCTTCGTCTGTTTCCAGTGATTTTCATATTCCAGCAAATGCAACTGCTGTCATGCTTCTCAAAAAGTTGCACACACTGTACCATTCACAATACGCATTGACTTAAATGAAGTTGAACAGCGAGACGCACAACAGTCGGAAAACTTTCATGAATTGCAAAAGTGAATATCCTACAAAGCGCTTTATTGCAGTTCACATATCGACCCATTTGATACTGCTGATCTCATATCGTTCAAGGCCAATAACCGCTATGTTGCTTTCTTTGGTGACGTACTTGCAAACGTATTTGATCGATTACACCAATCTGCAATATTCAACATTGACATGAGTTTTGAATGTGAATTAAACAAAAGTGGCGAATATGGTACGATCCATGTGTTGTCAACTTCGATGTGTTGTTAACGTCGATATTCACGCCTCTAAATGCTAAATGTTCTGCCATTGTCGTCTGGTGAATATCCATCATTCCCATTTCCGTTTCCGAAAGAAAAGCACATGGATAGTGTTTCGTGCATTTATTGTCAGACATACAAACCCAAGTGGGATTGTGGTGTCCGCAAGGTCCATGTACCATATTGGTTTTCATCACTTCTTATAATACTGAATCTTTCTCTGCGTCCGGAATTTCCGCAGAAATGATTTCTTCAATTTGATCTGGTGTAACCACCATCCACCATCCAAAGAAGAATGTGTACGTGCGACAAACCTCTCTGTTGTCACTCAACATAGTACATCTAGCATCTAACAGCACCACATATACCTACATTACTCCAAGATAAAGTCCATGAAACATCGTAACTGTTGTTTGAAAAGTCGTGCTGTGATATCGTGACGATCGCTTGCTGAATGACCGCGATCCATAATTCCGCACGTATGTCATCGCATTTTGGGAGTACTTTTTGCCTTGCCTTGCTTGGGCTGCCATACGTTGATGGCAAAAAGAACGCCGACCGATATTACGGCGACCTCTTCGTGGCTTCGTAACAAATTTCAATCTGCAACACACATAAAGTTTTCACTGAATAACTTTCAAAACATTTTCTTTTAAATAACCGGAATAAAAATGCAAGCGACCGAAATTGGACAATTCAAATAATTTACAAACAAAATAAATAAAAAATTGAAAAAAAAAAATTTGTATGAAAATATATCGGGTGATTTTTTAAGAGCTTGATAACTTTTTTTAAAAAAAAAACGCATAAAATTTGCAAAATCTCATCGGTTCTTTATTTGAAACGTTAGATTGGTTCATGACATTTACTTTTTGAAGATAATTTCATTTAAATGTTGACCGCGGCTGCGTCTTAGGTGGTCCATTCGGAAAGTCCAATTTTGGGCAACTTTTTCGAGCATTTCGGCCGGAATAGCCCGAATTTCTTCGGAAATGTTGTCTTCCAAAGCTCGAATAGTTGCTGGCTTATTTCTGTAGACTTTAGACTTGACGTAGCCCCACAAAAAATAGTCTAAAGGCGTTAAATCGCATGATCTTGGTGGCCAACTTACGGGTCCATTTCTTGAGATGAATTGTTCTCCGAAGTTTTCCCTCAAAATGGCCATAGAATCGCGAGCTGTGTGGCATGTAGCGCCATCTTGTTGAAACCACATGTCAACCAAGTTCAGTTCTTCCATTTTTGGCAACAAAAAGTTTGTTAGCATCGAACGATAGCGATCGCCATTCACCGTAACGTTGCGTCCAACAGCATCTTTGAAAAAATAGCGCTACATGCCACACAGCTCGCGATTCTATGGCCATTTTGAGGGAAAACTTCGGAGAACAATTCATCTCAAGAAATGGACCCGTAAGTTGGCCACCAAGATCATGCGATTTAACGCCTTTAGACTATTTTTTGTGGGGCTACGTCAAGTCTCCAGTCTACAGAAATAAGCCAGCAACTATTCCAGCTGGAAGACAACATTTCCGAAGAAATTCGGGCTATTCTGGCTGAAATGTTCGGTAAAGTTGCCCGAAATGCTCGAAAAAGTTGCCCAAAATTGGACTTTCCGAATGGACCACCTAAGACGCAGCCGCAGTCAACATTTAAATGAAATTATCTTCAAAAAGTAAATGTCATGAACCAGTCTAACGTTTCAAATAAAGAACCGATGAGATTTTGCAAATTTTATGCGTTTTTTTTTTAAAAAAAGTTATCAAGCTCTTAAAAAATCACCCGATATAAGAAGATTAAGTATTCATTACACATATCGAGTTTTCATTGTTTTTAATATGTATTCTGCTATTCGGGGCGGAGACAAATCCATCGAATCAATAACCATGAAAATTGGTTCAGCAGATCTTTAGTTATAAGTGTTCGAACAAACTCGTCTTTGTTTTATGTATACAGATTTTCCATTAAATTGAGAGCTTTTGGCAAAAAATATACTTAAGATTGCCGGTACATAATATATCATATTTTCCTCAATATAATATATTTCTTGAATGATATTTGTGCTTACATTTTCGATGAAACTGAAGAAATTATTTCTAATGAAGCAACTTGATTTTAATTTTTTACCTTCATAAGTTCGCAAAAACAAAACAGTTTACTGCGAAACAAACTTTGCAGTGAAAGTACAAGGTGCGTTCCAAAGTAAACAGGATTAAAAAAACAGAACAAATGGTTTCTTCCGCAATATCAATTTGTTTTATTCTAAATAGTCTGCTTCTGCTTCAATACAGCTTTTTGCACCGTCCAAAAGCATGTCAAAACGAGTGTTTTAGCTCGTTGGCCGGTATGGGCGTCAGTATGCCGGTGCAAGCCTTTTGAATGACCTCTACGTTAGGGTGGGTCGATTCCGGACTTTTTTCGATTCGGGATTTCTAATAGTGCGGAAAAGTTGCCTTAGTACTTCCTGATTCCAATGCAACTTTTTGTTTTGAGATCGGATTGCATCTTCAACCCCAACTCCGGCATTGAAATTTCGGAAATTCGCCTAAAGTCGTGAAATTGTCTACCTAGCGCCTGAAATACGCATCTCATGGCAAAATGTATAAAACAAAAGTTATTTGTCACGTCATTTGCTACCGTAATGGTATATGTGATCATGGCCGTAGGACGAACCGTTCCCGAGATACGAGCGAAAAGGCGGCGCGCCACAACGCAAGATGAAAATTGTTGCAGCTCTCAGCTAACCTGTATTGGTCACCCAGAACCTACCGCGTGGAGGTGGCTGCTCTTCGGGTTCCTCCCAAGCCCAATCCAACCAACCAACTTGTCAAATTTATTGATAAAATCAGATTTTGTACTAAACTTTGGCACTTGTTGCCTAGATTTCAGTGTAGAGCGTATAAAACGATCCCGAGATTGGGGGCCAATGACTTTAGAAGATGCCTCTGTCACCAAGTTGATGGTTCTCTAGACTGCCATGGTGTGAGAGGGGAAATCACTAAATTTCCATACCTCTGCAGTGTCTCCCGACAGCCCTTTTATGAGTTCTTCGTTAGAAACTGAACAAAGAACTGGTGGAACAGTCAAGGTAATAGTCTTTTAGTTAATCATATCGTAATAATTATTAGCTTTGAAATTCAGCTTCGGCACTTTATTACATCTTCCATTTACAGTGTCAGACTCTGCTTCTCTGGCTGCCAGAAGACGGTCAAGGGCCAACTTTCTGACTTCTTTCCGTTCGTCCGTCATCATACTAAGGAGAATGTTTTCTGGAAGAGAAAAGAAAGTATTCTGTTGAATGGATGAATCGACAACTTTGCGCAGTTTAGATGGTAAGTATCTCGACCTTTGAATTGCAGCATAGAGATGGCGCGAGCCATCTTTGATTGAACTGTTGAATCTTATTGAGAACCACAAAGGTGAGTAAACTGTAAGTATGTGCTTGGCCAAAATCTTCATTTCCTTTGTTTGTTTGTCAGTAGAAATGTATAATCTCAGAATTCTATTTGCAATGGTGAGCCAGCGAGATTTGCACATGTTACCTGGATGCATCGAGGCTAAATCTGAGGAGTATTGACCGGAAATAACAGCTTCCAATATTTTATAGAGATAAGCTTGGTCTGTGCTAAGTTGGGTCGGATTAATAACCTAAGAAGGTAATTGGCAGGATGGAAAACTTTCAAATTTGACAACAGGCAACTTCTTACAATCAGGGAGCAGTTTACCTATGTCGCCAGAGAATGTATTTGGACTCTTTGAGACACCATCTATGTGTTCGAAAAGAGCACGAAATGGAAGTTCGTTGAAATGTAGAAGACAAGCAACCCACTGTAATGGCCTACCATTCTTTCTTCTAGTTTCCGAATGATTCCACCTTTTCAACCTGTGTTCGTGTTGGTGCCATCAGCACCGACAACTTCTACATGTTCCACATCAACTGAATTGTCTTGTAAATGTTGCCATATAACTTGCGTCTCATCCTCAGCTGACCCGGAAGGAGAGGTGACGTGGCCAAAGTAATGACAACCAGGTTCCGCTATAAGAGAAATATGTTCCTCTTTGCCAGTGTCGCGGTAGTACTTTGCGGCCGTCAAAATACAGCCCATATACAGAGTCAATACTTTTGGTGTTTTGGAGCTTAACTCCAACACTTTTTTTGCCCGACTAATCTTGCATTTGTCAGTGACAAAGCTAGCCTGATCCTTTGTTATCAAACCTGCTTTTTTGGCATCCGGAAAAGCAGATGAAACAATCAAGGCCGCTGCTCTATCACTTACTCCAAAACTTTGGGCAGCTAAAGCAGTGTGTTCTAATACTAGTGTGTCTTGTTTGGTTTTAGAGGATGGAAGAGAAAATTCGTCATCAGCATCGTTTTTGGAAGAATCCATGTGCGACGCACCTACATTGTTGTCGTCTGTATGAGAGTCTGGCTGATCTGAATGGTTACGTGTTCTAGCTGATACTTTTCTGGTAAGTGTTGATGTTGAATGACGTTTTGAATGCTTTTCTTTACGTTCATTTTTCTTTGCACTCTTTTTTGTTTCAGGTAGATCAACACTTCCAATGCGACCAATTCTTCTGGTTCTCTGGTCCAAGAGAAATGGTTGTTCATTGATTAGAACTTTCCTTTCCTTTGGACAAGTGCAAGAAGAACAAGTAAGGAAGGGCTAAGCTCGGGTGTCACTGCACATTTTATACTCTCGCATGATAAAGTGATAATCGAGATTGCATTATACGTCATTTACATATTTTTCAAATACCGTATTTTTGTAAAGTTTTATTCCGCTATCATCATTGGTTCCTAATGTATGTACTCGTATTATACAGAAAAGGCATCAGATGGAATTCAAAATATTGTTATATTGGAAGAAGGCGTGGTTGTGAACCGATTTCACCTATATTTTGTACATGTCATCAGGGTGTTAAGAAAATATTATATACCGAATTTCATTGAAATCGGTCGAGTAGTTCCTGAGATACGGTTTTTGGTCCATAAGTGGGCGAGGCCACGCCCATTTTCAATTTTCAAAAAACGCCTGGGTGCAGCTTCCTTCTGCAATTTCTTGCGTAAAATTTTGTGTTTCTGACGTTTTTTGTTAGTCCGTTAACGCCCGTTTAGTGATTTTCAACATAACCTTTGTATGGGAGGTGGGCGTGGTTATTAACCGATTTCTTCCATTTTTGAACTGTATATGGAAATACCTGAAGAAAACGACTCTGTAGAGTTTGGTTGACATAGCTATAGTAGTTTCCGAGATATGTACAAAAAGCTTAGTAGGGGGCGGGGCCACGCCCACTTTTCCAAAAAAATTACGTCCAAATATGCCCCTCCCTAATGCGATCCTTTGTGCCAAATTTTACTTTAATATCTTTATTTATGGCTTAGTTATGACACTTTATAGGTTTTCGGTTTCCGCCATTTTGTGGGCGTGGCAGTGGGCCGATTTCGCCCATCTTCGAACTTAACCTTCTTATGGAGCCAAGGAATACGTGTACCAAGTTTCATCAAGATATCTCAATTTTTACTCAAGTTACAGCTTGCACGGACGGACGGACAGACGGACGGACGGACGGACAGACGGACGGACAGACAGACATCCGGATTTCGACTCTACTCGTCACCCTGATCACTTTGGTATATATAACCCTATATCTGACTCTTTTAGTTTTAGGACTTACAAACAACCGTTATGTGAACAAAACTATAATACTCTCCTTACCAACTTTGTTGCGAGAGTATAAAAATAAATGCATTTACAAGCAACGATGTCAAGTAATTTTCCGGCAGAAGAGACAATGTCATCTCTTTTAGAGCTCAAACCTATTGGGTTCCTTCAAAACATTTGTTTAAGAGTCAGAAATTTCTTATGGTATGTGGTGAGCATTTGTACAACTCTGGTGTGTGAAACTATGGGAATAGATGACTTTTTGAAAGTATTTTCAACCTTTTTTGCAACTATTTCTGTAACCTCTTTACTCCTAGGTTCATAGTTGTCGCCTCGGAGTCGCCCTATACGAAATCTTTCAAACTGATAACACAAAAGAACATCCTGGTAAGTAGGTAACTGGGACTCAGAGAGATTGTACGGATATATGCCAAACAAAGGACATTTCTGTCTAAATTTAAATTTAGATACAGACATTTTGAGTTCTGTGTTCTGTTGAGAGAATATAAGTGATAGCACTCGGCGAAATCAACGACAAGAGTGAAGGAACTCAATGAAAAAATATTTATGTGGAGACCAGTCCGAACGTGTCGCATGGCGCAGGGAAATGAATGTAAGTGACAGAACTCGGCGAAATCAACGACAAGAGTGAAGGAACTCGATGAAAAAATATTTGTGTGGAGACCTATCCGAACGTGTCCTTATGCGTAGGTAAATGAATGTGAGTGATAGCACTCGGCGAAATCAACGTCAAGAAGTGTGGCCGCAGGCCGATTTTCATCTTGCGCTGTGGTGCGCCGCATTTTCGCTCGTATCTCGGGAACGGTTCGTCCTACGGCCATGTCCGAAATTTCAAGGCCGGAGTTGGGGTTGAAGATGCAATCCGATCTCAAAAAAAAATTGCATTGAAATCAGGAACAACTAAGGCAACTTTTCCGCACTATTAGAAATCCCGAATCGAAAAAGTCCGGAATCGACCCACCCTAATGCCTAGCGCCTGGATCCATATTGGAGCCGATTATATTACAACCGATCTCATTACCTTTGCGAGTAAAAAACGCCGGCTGGAACGCACGCAGCCTTTATTTACCATCAGTTTTGATAAGGCATTCAGGATTTTGTTCGCTTTACCTGCAGTGTATTCTAGGTGGTCCTTAAATTTGAGCCTTGAGTCTACTATTACTCCCAAATATATTAGGAGTGGCTGTGAATGAATCTGGCATTCCCCTATGGTGGGAGATATACTTTCCTCCACTTTTCTTGTGCTTATGAGCAAGATTTCAGTCTTTTGCTCCGCCAGTTCTAAACTCATTGAGGAGAACCATTGGCGCAGAACGTTTATGCACTCGTTGCATTTGCTCCAAAGGTCATCGAGGTGTTTAGCAACTGCTACCACAATAAGGTCGTCTGCGTATGCAACTAATTTAATATCTTTCGGTTGGTGTCTCCTTAGTACCCCATCATACATTATATTCCATAAAAGGGGGCCTAGTACCGAGCCTTGCGGTACTCCACTCGAGATAGAGTAGCTCTTGGGGCCTTCATATGTATCGAATAAAAGTCGCCTGTTTTCAAAATAACTTATGACAATTTCCATAAGATATTGAGGAGCGCGCATGTCATACGGAGCCTTTACTATGTTTGCCCACTTTGCTGAGTTGAAGGCATTCTTCACATCCAGGGTGATCAGCGCACAATATTTTTTTGTTCCGCCTTTCCATCGCTTTCCACTTACTGCGCATTTCGCGGTGTCAACGATATCGTTTAATGCGTCAATGGTGGACCTCTTTTTCATAAAGCCGTATTTTCTTTCCGATAATCCGCCGGTTTTCTGGATTACTAACTCCAAGTGGTTTCTTACTATGCTTTCATATACTCTGGCAATAGTGTCAAGCATGCACAGAGGTCGATATGATGAAGGTTCCTCCGGAGGCTTTTTTGGTTTAGGGAGTAAAACCAAACGCTGGACTTTCCATGGGTCGGGAAATATTCCTTTTTTAAGCGCGCATTATACATGTCTGCGAACAATTTTGGTTTCAAAGTCATGGCATCCTTTAAAGCTCTATTTGGTATGCCATCTAATCCAGGCGCTTTGCTGCTTTTAATTTTTCTGGTTATGGCCAATATTTCTTCTTCACTAACTAGCAGTGGTGGCTCTACGACAATGAATATGTGAACGATGTGAATATACTCTCATTGTCGGTTTGTAGGTTTCTACAATATGGGTATGCAAGTGTGAGAATTTCTTCTAGTTTGTCTACGGTGTTGACTTTGTCTGCTAGTTCTCTTATTAATAAATATTTTGAGTACCCTCACATACTAGTTATATACATATGTTCTATTTCCTATGTGGAATACATTTGTTGCTGGTGTTCTCCCCATCAGTTCTGCAAATTTTTTGATTAGTTTCGCCATATCGGGCCAAAAATGTTGTTGTCTAATTTCCATCGCGTTGTTTTTCCCATTTCGATACGCTCGGTTATGTGTATTTGTTATAATTTCCAATTGCTTGTTTTTGTCTGTTATGTCTTCAACTAGATTTTGTGCTATAAAGAACTTGTAGTTTAGAAAATGTTTACTTAGTAATGAATTTATTGTGAATAGCTCTTGTTCATCAATTTTAATCTCGTTATTGCAGTTAGGTGTAAATATTTCTTTTAAGGTTTTTGTTAAATAGTCAGTGTTTTGATATTCAATAATGCGTCTGTGATACTTTGGTAAAGTCGTTTGTGTTTCTTTTTTATTTCGTTTAGTTTTCTTTAATATAATTTGATTCTTGAATGAATTTATCGTTTGTTTTGCGTATGTATAGTTTTCGTTTGGTGAACTACGTGTCGAGTGCATCGATTCGATTTTTGAAGTGTTAATTTTTTGTCTTGATAGCGCATCTACTACTACGTTTTGATTTCCTGGTTTGTATACTATTTTTGCTCCAGATTCTTGTATAAAATTGTTCCATCTTTTTAGTTTTATATTTGGATTTTTGTCCGAGATAGAAAATATGAATGCTTGGTGATCTGTGTGTATAGTTAAACCTGCTATACCATAAATACAATTCCTAAGTTTTCCTATAGCTCATACTATTGCTATTAGTTCTTTTTCCGTTGTACAATAATTTTCTTCTGTTTTTGTTAATGTTCTTGATATAAAAATATAGGTTTCTTTTCTTGTGATAAAATTCCTCCTATGGCGAAATTACTCGCATCTGTAGTTAAATCAAAAGGTTTTGAGAAATCTGGTTGAAATAGTTCAACTTTTTCTTTTAGTTTTATTTTAATTGCTTGTATATGTAGCTTTTATAGCTTCTTTATCTAATTTAATTTCTTTCTTAGCTGACATTTTTTTATTTGTTATACCATTTACTCCTTGTAGATGTATGGTTAGTGGTTTTGTTATTTTGCTATATCCTTGTATAAATTTTCTATAATATCCCGCCATACCCAAAAATGACCTTAATTCTTTCAGGGTTTGAGGTATCGAATACTTGTCTTATGTCTCTACTTTCTTTGGATCTACCGTTATCCTATTATGTGTTATTATATGTCCTAAATATTCGACTTGATTTTTAAAGAAGTGTGATTTTTCATTAGAGATTTTCATATTTGATTTATGTAATGCGTTTACTATTAATTGGATGTGTTTAATATGTTCCTCAGGTGTCGAGGATTACTCGATGTATCGTCAGCTTCTTTTGCGGAATGATGTTTCTGTTAGAGTGATTGTGGTGGAATAAAATTAAAAGGGTTTGTTTTTTGTGGTATTACTCTATGTTGATTAGTTGGTCTTTGCCAAAATTATTTAAATTTTGTTTTGGATTTCGATAGGTCGTCTTAAATTTTTATTTTCACTAGTTTGTTGTAATCGTACTTCGATTTGTTTAGCACTTGTATACGTTTCCATTAAGCTTTGATATTGATTAGATGCTTAGGCTGTTGCCAAATTTTTATTTCTTAATCCTTTAATACGTTGTGTTATAACTGACGCTAATTTAATGGCTGCTCATCGCGAAAAGTGTGCGAACTTCATTCCAGTGATTATCATGTTCCAGCAATTGTAATTGTAATTGTAATTGTGTGTACATATAATATCAAGATATTCCCGAATAGAGCAAGTTCTCGCAATCGATTCACTGACGAAAGTTGAGAAAAACTCGTAAATGTTAATTTTGTTGCTGGGGGTGTTTTCTCTGTCTGTAATGTATTCTCTGTGTTGAAAAAGACTATTTGGTCATTCTCCAAATTAACTGCCAGACGCACAACAGTCGGAAAACGTTCATGAATCGCAAAAGTAAATATCATACAAAGCGATTTATTGCAGTTCACGTATCGCCCGCATCGTTCAAGATCAGTAACCGCCATGTTGCTCCCTTTGGTGACGTATTTACAAACTTATTTTATCGATTACACCAAACTGCAATACGCAACATTGACATGACTTTTGAATGTGAATTAGACAACAGTGGCAAACATGGTACGATCCAAATGTTGTCGACTTCGATGTGTTGTTAACTTCGATATTCATGTCTCTAAATTGAATGCTAAATGTTCTGCCATTGTCATCTGGTGAGCGACGCTGATACATTGGATATCCATCATTTCTAGTTTGTGTTTCCGAAAGAATAGCACCTGGATAGTGTTTCGTACATTTATTATCAGACATACGAACCGAAGTGGTATTGTGATGTCCGTAAGGTACATGAACCATATTGGTTTCGTATAATTCTGCTTCTATCTTTGGTTTAGGAATTTCCGCAGAAATGATTTCATCAATTTGATTTGGTGTAACCACCATCCACCATCCAAAGAAGAATATGTGCGTGCGGCAAACCTCTCTTTTGCCACTCAACAGAGTACACCCAGCATCTAACAGCACCACATATACATAGGTTGCTTTAAGATAAAGTTTACAAAACATCGCAACTGTTGTTTGAAAAGTTGTTCTCTGACATCGTGACGATCGCTTGCTGATTGCCCGCGATCCATAATTTCATTCGTATGTCATCGCATCCTGGGAATACTCGGTCATGTGCCACGAGCTGTCAATATACATATGTACTTATGTTGATGCCAAAACGAACGCGACCTCTTCGTGGCATCGTAACAAATTTCAATCTGTAATTGAGCACTTTGTGTGAAACACACATAACGTTTTCACGGAATAAATTTCAATAATTTTTTTTGAATAACCGGAATAAAGAATGCAAACGACAAATTTGAGAATTGAAAAACAAAAGGAAAAAAGTAAAAAAAAATTCTGTATGAAAAAAAGTTATTTTTTTTGGAATTGTCCAACGAAAATCATTCGGTTTTTTTATTTCTAAACTTTCCTCGATCCACAGCGAGGTTGTTGCTGAAAATTTCATCAAGATTGGTTCAGCTGTTCTCGATCATTAGTGTTACCAACAGCATTCATTCGTTTGTATGGGAAAAAGAAAATGGCTCTTTCTAGGGGTTTTCCGACAATTATTCGAATTTTTTTCGCCATAAAAACCATCTTTGAGCCTCAACGAACATTTTAAAAAAAGAATTGGAAAAATTGGTCCAGGCGTTTTTGAGTTGCGCGAATTAAAGTTTACACTTTATTATTTTATAAAAAATATATTTTTAGCTCCGTAGAGCGATCTTTATTTAATCACTTAATGAACAGAAAAAAGAGATGTTGTATACAAGCGGGTGCTTGTATTTATACAAAAAACTTAGCTTCAAAGTAATATGTTTATCAGTTGTAGTTTTGTGGTTTCTATTCTATTGTGGAAAAGTACTGAAGTGGAAAAGTACTGATGTGGATGACAATTAGTTTAGTTATTTGGATAGTGTTATCTTATAGTAAGTGATGTCAGCTTACTGCTAGGCAGATGTATATGTGTGGTAGCTATTATCAGTTGGGTTCAGTGTAAGTCATGTATTAACTCCCCCCTCCTTTATTGAAAGATCTCCTGATCTTTTTATACGCTTGTGATTGCATCTTTCTTCATGAGATGTTCCAATCCTTGAGCCTTCAGTATTTGTTCATATCTTGATCATCTTATGTTAATTTTCTTTAAGTTTTAGAGTTTTACATTTCAATATGGCATGATACAATTTAAAACTTAAGTATATTGTTGTAGCTAGTATACATATAATTATTAGGGTTACAAATATGCTTTGTATTGGGTGTTCTTCGTATGGTATAATAAATTTATGTAGTTTTTCAATGTTATTAAAATTATATTTTGAGATTTTGATTCTAATATATTTAGGATTTTAATATTATTTTCTTCTAGTGACAGGGTATATTTTTTTATTTCCTTGTTTTGATTGTGCAATGTTATATTATTTAATTTTGTATTTTCTTTAAACTGCACTAGGTATGTTCCTGTGATAGTTTCATTATTTATTTTATTTTTACCATTTATTAAAATATTTCCTTCATTTATTTCAATTATTTCTTCATTTGATTCTTCTTTTACATTGCATTGTGCTTTGAGATTTAATAACATTGGTATTGTACAAGTATCTGTTTTAGTTTCTTGACATATAAATTTTGATAAAATATTTTTACATTTGTTAATTCTTTTTATTTCGTTTTTACATTTAGATACTTTATTGTCTAATTATAACTTCCCATGTCGATATGCTATTGGTGTAATATCATATGTTTCACATTTTTGTTTAATTATAGGGTTTTTATATTTAATAATAAATGTGTTGTTAATTCTACAAGTGTGTATATCTGAATATTCCATTATATTTATTACAGGAATGTCTGAATTCTCTAATTTAATAATTTTTTCTATATCTTCCGTGTTTAACGATGCAGAGTAAAAGTTTTTATTTTTACCGAAATTGATTGGTAAAGTTAAGTCTTCAAGTTCTTTGAGTATTTCTTGTAGCATTACTTGTTGATGAATTGTTTTATAATTAAAGGATTCCAACAGTTTTTCGAAGTGAGTGTTGATTAACCTCTGTTTATTATTATTTTCTACTATATCATTAATTCGTTGTTTTATTTTTATCATATCGTCATGATCTGGTACGCCTGTTATAAAGCTAAGTGCTGATCCTAAGAAATTTATGCTCCTTTTCTTTCTTCTAATTATTAATTAATTTTTTAACACTTCTATTCTGTTGACTAAAGCTATGTCACTATGTAATTCCGGAGAGTTTTTAGCTAATGTTGAGAGTGTGTCATAATGTTCTAAAATTTTTGTTAAGTTTATCATGTGATATAAGTAATCTGATTCATTATAAATGTATGACGGATATGTCTCGGTTAATATAAACTTTTTATTTTCCACATTAGTTATTTGGTATTGTAGTGATTTGTTCACTAGAATTATTAATATTATTATCGGGTAGTACATTTCGTATGTTATCTTTGTGTATTAGTTTATTTTTCGTTGTAAGCACCGTATTTTCTTTATTTTCTTTTACTATGTGTTTAATATATCTTTTGTTATATTTTTGTCTTCTACTACTTTTCTCATAAATTATTTGTCCTGGCTTCAAATCTTTTTGGCTTCTTTTTTTATTATGGTATTCTAACATACGTTCTTGGTTTTTTTTATATTATTTCTCACTTTTTCGTTAATTTCCTTTTGATTAAAAAATAAGTCTACTGGTTTTTCCTTTATCACCGAATGAATAGTCCTGTTATATTCCTTGACTGCTGAGAATATTTCTTCTTCCGTAGTTGTAGTTCTGTCGTTTGCTAAGGTTCTCGCGACTTCTAATATCGTTGAATGTAACCTTTCTACTTGTGCGTTGGAAGTTGAATAATTATTTGCTGTCTTTTCGTGTTTAATTTGTAATTTATTTAATAATGCGGTTGTGCCTATGCCGACGAATATGCTTTCATTATCGGTCATGAGTTCGGTACAGTTCGGAAAAATTTGTGATAACACTTCTTCTATTATTTCATGAAAATGTAGTTTACTTCCTAATTTACGAAAATATGCGTATTTAGTAAATCTATCTATAGAAGAGAGATAACTTTTGCCATTTATATAAAATATGTCCATTTGTACTGATGTGCCTGGAGTATTTGGTACTGGGCTTTTTCCTAATAATTGTTTAATTGGTTTCCTTTCATATTTATTCTCCATGCAGTTGACACAATTTTTCACTATCTTTTCTGTGTCTCGTTTTAGTGTTGGCCAATAACAAGTTTCTAATATTGCTTTATAGTTGTTTAGAGCGTTTCTGTGTGCTCTCTTGTGTGTAAAGTCTAATATATTTTCCCTATCTTTTTGTTCTATTATATCGTGTAGTTTATTTTGTGTAAATACTTTGTAGTAGGTTGAAAATATGTTTGCTATCTTTTCTTTGTATTTATGCCACGTCTCTAAGTCAGTGTGGAATGCTGTTACTATTTTAGGTTTCATTATTTGTTTTAATGTTTGAATCATATATTCTTCAGTGTTATATTTTATTTCGAATCGTTCGTGTCGCGGAAATATAGTTGTTGCTGTTTTTCGTTTGTTTGTGACGGTGTTAAAATAATTTGGGTTTGAAATGAATTTAATGGTTTTGCTATCATTTTTATGTTTCTTGGTGCGGATGATTCAGCTGAGTGCATTGACGTATCTGACATTATGTTGATTTGTCGTGATAAAGCGTCTGCTACAATATTTTCATGCCCTGGTTTGTATTTTAGCTTGGCACCGTATTCTTCTATCAAATTTTTCCATCTCTTTAGTTTAGTATTCGGGTTTTTTTCTGATATGGAAAATATTAAGGACTGATGGTCTGTGTATATAGTTAGGTCTGCTATTCCGTATAAATAATTTCTAAATTTCTGTAATGCCCAAATTATGGCTAACATTTCCTTTTCATTTGTAGAATAATTTTGTTCCGTTTTCGTCAATGTTCTTGATATGAATGATATAGGATTTCTTCCTTGGCTTAGTACTGCTCCTATTGCGTAGTTACTAGCATCTGTGGTTAAGTCAAACCCTTTATTAAAATCTGGTTGATATAGTTCAACTTTTTCTTTTAATTTATTTTTTATTTCATTTATAGCATTTAGTGCTTCTTTATCTAATTGTAACTTTACGTTTTTACTTTTATTTTTTGCAATATTTCCGTTTTCTCCTCTTAGGTAAATTGTTAATGGCTTGCATATATGTGCGAAGTTCTTCACGAATTTCCTATAATAGGAGGCTAGTCCTAAAAATGATCGTAATTCCTTAAGTGTTTCAGGAATTTTATATCTATTTATTGCGTCTATCTTACTAGGGTCCACGGTGATTCTTCCGTTATGGATTATGTGTCCCAGAAATTCAGTTGTTGTTTGAAAAAAATTTGATTTTTCTTCCGAAATCTTCATAATTGCGGAGTGTAGTGTTTGTACTATATTTGTAACATCTTTGATATGTTGCTCTGGGTCAGCAGAGTAGATCAAGACGTCGTCGATATAGACATATGCACACTTCCCAATATATGTTCGGAGAATATCATCCACACATCTCTGAAACGTTGCCGGAGCGATCTTTAATCCAAACGGTAATCGAAGGAACTCATATTTAGCTCCATTTACCGAGAAGGCTGTTTTTTCCCTATCTTCTGGTTTAATTAATATTTGGTGGAATCCAGATTCCAAATCTAGTGTTGTAAAATATCTTGCTTTCCCTAAATTCTGTAACGTCATTGTTATATCTGGAATTGGATATCTATCTGCGACCGTTTGTTTATTCAGTTTCTGAAAGTCTATCACCATTCGTTTCTTTGGTTTTCCCTCTTTGTCTAGCCCTTTCTTTGAAACTTTCTTTAATAATGTTGTTTTTTAATAATTTTTCTATTTCTTGCTTTACGAAATCTTGGTCTGCATAAGGGTATGGATATTGACGAACCCAGACTGGCTCTTTAGTCTCTGTCCTAATTTCTGCTTGTATCGTTGTTGTAAACGGTAATATCTCATTATTATAATTATTCTTCATTAGCTCGTGTATTTCTTTTTCATAGGTTTTATTCCCTATCGTATAATTAATTTTTTCCTTTACTTGTTCAGATATTTTTTTAAATGTTATAGAATATTCGAATAAATCTATTTTTGCCTTCATTTTTCTTAAGGAATCTTCTCCTAATATTAAATCAAATTCTTTTAATTCTTCTGTTTCGTAAAAATATACGTCAAATCCTACGAGATTAATTTCTCTTTTGTGGGTAACTACTGAAGTTCCATGTAATGTATTGAATTTAATAGGTTTGTCTAATTTAATTCTTTCTGCAAATGGATAGTCTTTACTTACATAACTACTTGTGGCACCTGTATCTATTAGTATATACACGTAACTTCCGTCTGGTGCAGTACGTCGGAGTGTTGGAAGACCGTGATGCCTTATAAAAAATGTTTTTTGTTGGTTAGTATTTTTATAACTTACGCTAGCTGCTTCATTGTAGAGTGATATGTTATCCTCATTAGTTTGTGCATCATTCATTTGGTTGATCCGCTGCGCTTTGCGTTGATTTATATTTGATGATTCGTCTCTGCTTCTCTTGAATTGTTCTCCTACTCGTTGCATTACTGTTTTGAAGGGTGTTTGTCTGCTTGTCTGCTGAAATTGTGGTGGTTGTGGATTGTATGGTTGTCTTCTGAATCTTATTGAGGAAGGATCTACATCCATTGGTACCACTGGCTGTGTTTGTTGCGCGAAAGTTGGTTGAAGAGGTGGGTATATTTGTGGTCTCTGCCATTGTTGCAGACTCTTCTGGTATGTTCTGGGTATGTGTTCCAGTTGGTGATAATGAGTGTCATGTTGCATGGTCCTTGCTATACCGTAGGCTTCCATCAGGTTTGAGCAATTTCTGGAGTACAGTGCGTTTTTTGTTGCTGTATTTTTAACCCTGCGATAAATGTACGTATCGCTTTTAGTTGCACTTCTTTTGATAGAGCTTCTATCACAAATTCATTTTTGTGTGACATTTCTATCTTGGATAATACTCCGTTGAGTGATTGGTTCAGGTGATCATAGTATATGTGGAGAGGTTTTTCTCCTTGTCGTATTCTCATCATGTCTTCCTCGAGTACATAGAGTGGGCGTTGATCTGCATATGAGTCGTCTAGGCGGTCTATGATTTCATCGAAGTTTAGCTTTGTGTTGTTGTTGATGAGGATTTGTGCAGCTCGTCCTGTGATCTTTCCTCTGAGAAGGATCAGGGCTTCAGTGTAAATGTTTTGTCCACGAAATATTTTCACAGTATTCATTAGAGTTATTGCTAGTTTTCTCCAATTTCTATATTCGTGATAATCTCCACTAAACACTGTTATTGCTGATTTGAAGAGTCCTAAGTCGACTTCTTTGGGATCAGTGTATGTACAGATTTCATCCTGGGCTTCTATTATTGGTGTATTACCTATTTGAGCTTCGGCGAATTTCCTCTGCAAATCAAGTACCATCGCTTGGAGTGCTTGGATCTCTGCTGGTTGTTGTGCCATTTTATTTTGTTTTTTCTTGTTTTGTTTTTAAGTTTTGAACCGTTTTGAAAATTTGCTTGAATTTTAGTTACTGAATTCAACCTTATTTCTTGTCCTTGAAGGATTTTTGTATCGAATCCTTTTTTGTTGACAGGTCCTTTTTAGTTTTGGGACACTTTCCTAGGATATGTTTTTATATCCTTCACTTGTTAAGGAATTTATTCTGATTCCTTTTTATTAGTGTGTCCCTGCTCGGGCGCAATTAAAGTTTACACTTTATTATTTTATAAAAAATATATTTTTAGCTCCGTAGAGCGATCTTTATTTAATCACTTAATGAACAGAAAAAAGAGATGTTGTATACCAGCGGGTGCTTGTATTTATACAAAAAACTTAGCTTCAAAGTAATATGTTTATCAGTTGTAGTTTTGTGGTTTCTATTCTATTGTGGAAAAGTACTGAAGTGGAAAAGTACTGATGTGGATGACAATTAGTTTAGTTATTTGGATAGTGTTATCTTATAGTAAGTGATGTCAGCTTACTGCTAGGCAGATGTATATGTGTGGTAGCTATTATCAGTTGGGTTCAGTGTAAGCCATGTATTAACTCGCGCCAGCATTTAAAATCATGTTCGTTTTTATTTCCTTTTTAAAATCATATTTGAAAATTTGTTTTCTTCATAATTTTTTTCGGAAAATTTTCCAGAATTTTCTTAAGTATTCTCCTTCTTTGGGCGGAGACCTCTCCGAATTGGTGGTAATCACCGAAATCGGTCCAGGCGTTCTCCAGTTATAAGCGTAGTAACTAACGTCACTTTCTTTTATATGTATAGATAGTTGACTTATTATAAAATAAGATTAAATTAACATAAAATAATTTGAAAAATAATAAATAAAAGTTCTAAATAATGGAACATATTTCCTATGGAATATCAAAGAAATTGTTTTTCTTCAATATTCTCTGGTTGGGAGTATCATCATGGGCATGCATACATATTGAAAAGTCTCAGCGTTTTTGAAACACGAAAAAAGTTAAGGATGCGCAATTTCAAATAACACTCCAATTACCTGTCGCGAAAAGATTTGAAAATTACTCCGGTAAAGAAACAGCGTGCGTTCGGTTCAACGGTTCGCAAAGAAGAAAGTTCTTTATTTCAGTTAATCTAATTGCTTAGCCTAAATCTTAAAACTAGCGGCTTAAACTAGTGGTAATATACATATGTTTTAAAAAAGGGGTAAGTATAATAATTTTCAACTTTCGTTAAATATAACAGACTAAGATAAGGTGAGTAAGGTAAGTAATATTTTAGTATTATAAATGTATTATTAGGGTAAGTATACAATATTAATATAATTCAATTTATTGCAATTTTTGTAATTCATGTTTTCTTAATTTTACTTTTTTAGGTTTTAAATATACAGTGAATCAAAAAAATGTTGGCACACTTTGATTTTCTAAAGAAAGATAGTTAAAAAGCATCAAAAAATAATCTCATCAATTATTTTTGTGCATAGTGTAACTGGTAGAAACAAAACCAAATGTAAGCGAAAATATACCGTTACATTCACCCCCCACTCACCCCCCTCCCCCCCAAATCTATAAAAGAAGTCAGAAACAGCGAAAAACACATCAAAAAGTATTGGCACACATAATGCTTTTGGCATATTCCTCTTTAAGTTGACTTCCTTTGATCCCGTTTTTGGTGACTTCTGTTAGATATTGCATATTAATGAATAATTGGAGCAATTGACTTTTAGTAATGTGTTTAGCCTAGACATAGATTGAGCAAAATGGGTCGCGGAAAAGAGATAACCGTTTAAGTGCGGAAACTCGTTTTGAATCTGTACCTGGAAAAAAAATCATTCCGCGAAATAGGACAAATAGTTAATAGATCATTTTCCAGGAAGGAAAAACTGAGGTATGCCAAAACTTTTTTGATTCACTGTACATATCTTGTCGCTTGACGCAACACCGGCCACTTTGACAGGATCAGGTTCCTTCAACCTCCATTGCGAGCAATGCCAGTTTGTGATAATTGTGCCCGCCTTCGTCGCCACGTCTGCTACTCGCAACTTGCCGTCTTGCCCTTCGACGGTTGCGACGACGCGTCCGAGAACCCACCCACTGAAGGCCCGTCAGATATATTTTGGACCACTGTCGCCAAAACTGTTGCTTGAGAGAGCAAACAAGTTGCCATCTCTCGCAGCAACGAATTGGATCCACTGACACCTGTTCTGGAGGTAATGCTCGCAGGGAGCACCTTATCAATAGATGCGTGGGGTTAGTGCCTGAGTTGGTGGCGTTGCCGCTGAATATCTTCGTCGGCGTCCCTCGGCGTCTTCTTCTTCTTCTTAATTGGCGTAGACACCGCTTACGCGATTAGTCACACCAACCCCAAACGAATTCAATGAAAAAAGTTATATACATTGGAAACTAACCAACATAAAAAATTATAACTTTGATGCTATAATAGGACAGAATATTTGAAAACCTATTAAAGCAATAATTAATTTAGAAATTTATAAATTCATGCCCTTACAATTACGAAGATATTAATATACTTACAGAATGTAAAGAGAATTTGCTAGATATTTTATCAAATAGTGACATGAATGAAGAAGAAAAGCAAAAATTAGAATACACTCTAAAAGCAAATAGCGATTTATTTTTCCAAGAAGGTAAAAACCTTTTTCATACTCATGAAATTCAGCAGGAGATTGTTACAAAAACAAGTAGACTAACTAAAATTTATAGATATCCCCAAATTCATGAAGAAGAAATTAGTAGACAGATGAACGAGATGTTACGCCAAGGCATAATTAAAGACAGTAATTCCCCGTACAACCCGCCTCTTTGGATTGTACCGAAAAAGAAAGACAATTCAATGAAGAAAAAATGGAGAATAGTTATTGACACAGGAAGCTAAACGAAGTCACTATAGATGACAAATTTCCAATACCCCATATAGAAACAATACTCATCAAACTTGGAAGAGCTCAGTATTTTACGACATTAGATCTTGCAAAAGGCTTTCATCAGGTATTAATAAAAGAAGAAGATAAACCAAAAACAGCTTTCTCTACACCCCAAGGACACTTTGAATTTATAAGAATGCCTTTTCGACGAAAGAATGCACCAGCAACTTTCCAACGTCTAATGAATTCAGTTCTTAGGGAATATATCAACAAGATACATATGTGTAGTTTATTTAGAGGACATCTTAATTTTTAGTTCAAGTATTGAAGAACATACCCAAAATATCAACAAAATATTTTCAGCATTAAGAAAACATAATTTAAAGATTCAAGTAGATAAATGCACATTTTTCCCGAAAACAACTGAATTTCTAGGTCACACTTTAACAACAGAGGGGATACAACCAAATTTAAGCAAAATCGAAAACATAAAAAACTAAAGTTGCCTACTACATTAAAGCAAATTAAATCATTCCTAGGTATGACAGGTTATTATATAAAATTTGTAAGAGATTACGCTAAAGTAGGATATGGTTTAACAAAATATTCAAAGAAGGATATTAAAATAAACACTCGCGATCCTCAATACACATCATCCTTTGAAAAACTTAAAAATTTATTAGTAAGCCCAACAATATTGAAATATCCAGACTTTAACAAAAAATTTGGCATTTCAACTGATGCAGTCAGCCTATAAGCTATGCTAGTCGAACACTTAACAAACACGAAAAAAGGTATTCCACTAGAGAAAAAGAACTACTAGCTATTGTATGGGCAGTGACATATTATAGACCATACATTTACGGCAGAGCATTTGATCTCCTAACCGATCACCAACCACTTAAGTGGCTCCAAATAAAAAACAAGGAAAAAGACATTAACCTAAGATTGCAAAGATGGTTAATTAAACTAGGTGAATACAATATTAATATAAATTACGTGAAAGGAAAGGGAAATAACGTAGCCGATTTTCTAAGTAGAATAGGTAGTAACTCAGGCGAGATTTATTCATTGGAAGAAGACAACATAAGTAAGAAATGCCACAATCCACTCTCAAGAGGAGGAACTAAATGATCATTTTCCAATTTTGCATACTATTGTAAATCACTCAATACACAAATCATTTTAACAAAAAAGAAAATAATGGAATCTGAAGAACTAGGCAACACGAAGAAAATTTTTATTAGCGCAGAAGATATAAAAAATAATAATTTCATAGATCTTAGTTGTAGGCACATAAATAGTGCAAAAGTAGGTATTTTTTCTTACTTAACTGATAATCAGTACAATATAGTTCAGCAAAAGCTTATTCAAATATTTAATAGACAGGTAACGTTTTTTAGATGTGAATTCCATGCTAAAGATATGAAAAATGAAGAACAAGTTTATAAACAAACTGCTTAATATCATAAAAATGAAACAGGTCATGCAGGTATTAATGAAAATTATGAAAAATTGAAAAAAAAACTAATATACTGGAAAAATTTGAAAGTTTTGATTTAAAAATATATAAGTAATTGCGATGTTTGCAATAGAGCAAAGTTTGATAGAAAACCTTTAAAACCAAAATTTCAGTTAACGGAAACACCATCAGATATAAATGAAATAGTTCACGCAGATATACACATAAAAAAAATTTTACTTTCTTACTTTCATAGGCAAATTTGCAAAATTTTCTACTGAATTTCAGCAAGAATTGAGATATCGAAAGATTTCATAATACTCTCTCCGAAAAAATTAGAGTCCTAGAAATTGAAAAACCAAGCCTTTCGACAGCGGAAAAAGTATTTCAAAGCATAGAGTGGTATAACAAATCATATCATTCTACAATTAAAACCACACCTCTTAAGGAAAAACTGATAAAAATTTGATTAAAGACACTATTTAGAAGACTAAAGAAAAATGCATAGGAAAACTAAATAGAAATAGAGAAGAGTTTAATAACACTCAAAAAGAAGGTTACGTAAAAAATTATAAAGCGGTTCGGCACAAATACGAACCAAGAAAATTGTCATTAGATAATATTCACCCGACAAATATTAAACGTCCAAATAATTTTTTTAGGTCAAATACATCTTCAAAATAACATTGATGATAGCAATCGTAGTAGTTAGTAATGCAGCCACACTGGAAGTATGTATATCAAATACATACCGGCAATGGATACGCAGAAATTATCACCAACACTAAACAGATTGTTACGTCATCTGACCTCGTTATTCACATAATTGACCCTCTTGAAATTCTTTACATACTAAATAATATAACAAAAATCTCGCAAACATATTCACATCTACATTACTACACCCTATCTAATGAAATTGAAATCTTGAGAGGTAAAATCAAAACATTACTCCCAATAAAAGTAGTTAGTAGAAAAAAGAGAGGTTTAATTAACGGTATAGGTTCTGTACATAAATTTCTATTTGTAACGATGGATGATGGAAATAGGATAGACATTGAAAATCACCTTAAGGAAGTAGATGAAAATTTACATAATTCAATTACAGCTCTCAACTACCAAATAAAAATTAATAATTTCTTTTCGAACACGTTCACAAAATTAAAACAAATTATTGAGGACGAAAGAAAGAATTCTTTAATGTGTAGAGAGAGAACAGACAAAATATTGATTCTTCATGAACAAACAATGAAGATAAACAATCTCAAAGACGCAGTAAATCAGATTCAGGAAAACATTATTTCAGCAAAAAGTATTTTTTCACCCAAATATTTTAACAAATGAAGAAATTTATAATTACAACATAGACCTCAACAAACTTCAATATATAAAACTATGCGCCTTGGAATATAAAGAAAATTTGTTAATGTTCGTGGTCAAAATCCCAAAAGAATTTCAATCGGTACAATTAAAAACTATTATTCCTATACCAAATATAGCAGGTAGAGAAATAACAGCAGAAATTGAAAATGTTTTTGAATACAAAAATGTCACTTATAAATTCGAAGAAGCTAAAACCCTCAATGAACTACAAATTTCTAAACATTGCATCTGCTTATTAAATTGTGACTTATCAAAACTAGCATTACAGAAATTTTTCAAATTGATGGAGAAATTAGTTAAGTAAAAAATGCAAATGGCATAGAACTAATCCAGAATTGCGACAACAGAAAAATTAAGTTGAAAAACATTACATTGATTCATTATAATAACTGCAACATTCTCAAATACTAAAATATCATACAATCAAAGATTTTACTATCCAAATTATGATACTCACAATTTCACTCATAAAATTACAATTAACGACCTTGTATTTAAAAACGAAGAAAATTTAAAAGAAATTAATGAATTGAAATATCACAAAAATATCTCTCATATTGGAATATCTATTTTAAGTTTTATTGTGATTATAATAATAATTTTAATATCTTATAAAATTGAAAAAAGAGAAAAACAATACTATTCAAACTCAAGAGAGTTTTCCATTAAGGGAGGGAGGAATTATGTGTACACTATAACCCTAACCAAACACCACACAACAAAATACTGTAAATTGGTCAAAATAAAAGATTAAAGAAAAACAAGTAAACACTACTAGAACAAAAGAAACAAGTAGAGATAAAGAACAAAAGAAAATAATACAAATGCATACAAACAGTAGCACAAACAGGTCCTTATGTTTGACTGTAAGGAAAACCCAGACATTATCGGGTAAACCAAACAATCATGTTTGTTTGCATTCAATAGAAAATAAGATTATATTTAACAAACTAGCTGACCCGGCGAACTCCGCACCGCCTAATTATTGGAGGCATATTTAGTTAGTCACAAACACACGACACAATACTTTTTTAATTTTATTGAAATTTGCTGCTTTTAGATTTTTAGGAATATTAAAGAATTTTAGTATAGATGCACAGCAAAGAGACGTTAACATTTCAAGTGACATTTTACCATAGACACTTGAGTGAATACTGACAAATATTTACACTATAACTATCAAACTACATCTGTCGTTTTTTTTGTGACGATGGCCATGGTTAGGAAAAGAAGAAGAACTACATATGTCACCGAGAAAATAAAGAATTCAAACAACTATAATATAGTTATAGTGAAGCTATATATCCCTCAACTCCTTAAAATGCATTGTCCGTTTTGTAAAAAGTGGATGGAACGGCAGAAAAAAAATAATAACTGTCCAGATTGTATTAAATTATTATGAAGATGCGACGAATGCTACAACATAATCGATGTTATCTTCAGATTTTGTACCAAGTGTGGTAAGAATGTAAAACGAATAATACGCGTGAACAGGGCAAAAGTACAAAAAAATAAATTAAAGCAAAAGCTGCTATCTTAACCAAAACACGTTTCTTTGCTTTCTGGTAGACAATATTTTTAGTTTTTTTTGCGGTGCGTAAATAAATAAGGATGTTGGTTTTCCGACACGCGAACACGCAACGTATAATTGTCCATGTGCGAAACAGGGAAACTTTAAGTTTATTCCGCAAACTTGCAACGATTGGCCTTGCGATTTATTTATGGTCATCGCAAACGCCAGACGCACGGGAAATTGCAACCTCTTAAAATCAAATGGCAAATCCGTTGGTATCATAGGTATTCGTGGGATTAAGACATCCTCTCCTTTGTATTTTCCTTTGATTATTTTAGCTTCGATGATGTTATTCATGAGTTTCTTCACAACCAATCTCGTTCCATTGCAAAGTCGAGGTTGATTAATATTACGCAGCATGATGACAACTGACCCTACTTTTAATTTCAAATTATATGGTGGTAGTCCAGGCAAGTCCAATGAATTTAAAAATTCTGTAGGATAGTTGACTACGCCATCCTGGTTTGTGGCCGTGTCAACTGATTTGTACGTAAATAACTCTCCTGGAAGGAAATTCTGAATGGTAGCATTGAGATCATCGATATCTTTGTTTTTTGCTGCCAATATTGTTCGTTCACTTAGCCAATCGTGGTTATTATATTGTTGTTTAATGTCCGGTAAAACACGCTGAATAAGCTCCTTTTTCTATTCTGTGAAGTGACAGAAATCTGTGGGAAAAGTCATTAATCCGGTCGAGCTCTCAACTGCGACCTTACCATTGCCAATATCCAGCAACTGCTTCGAAAACACAGTCGCAGTTTGATCTTGTTGCAAAATACACTCTACATGTTAGTATCGCATGTTAGTAGTTAATTGTAGTGTCTTTACGTGCCGCCACAAATTTGATGATTTTAGACATGCGTTTATTTCGTCAGCAACAGTCGATCGAGGAATTACTGGAAGAGTCTGACGAAAATCACCTGACAACAGAATCATAGCTCCACCAAAAATGTTTTGGTTATCACGTAAATCTTTTAACGTCCTATCTAGTGCCTCCAGCGACCTCTTGTGGGCCATTGTGCATTCGTCCCAATTTATCAATTTGCATACTTGGAGAGTCTTCGCCATAGCGCTATTTTTGGCAATGTTGCAAACTGACGTTTCGTTGATATGCATGTTTAATGGTAATTTTAAGGCTGAATGTGCAGTTCGTCCGCCTTCTAATAAAGTTGCTGCTATTCCAGATGAAGCCAACGCTAGGGCTTCCTCATTTTGCGATCGGATCTTTGATAATAACAATACTTTATTTGCCATCAACAACCACATATCTTCTATTATGATCAATGTGTCATTGTAAATCTCTGCCGTAATTTTCAATGTAGGATTCAAAGTTTCACAACGCACGCGATGCAACACATCCTCAGACATGTCATCCCTATATTTCATTCACAAATCATTCGGATTTGAGGGGAAACATGTCGATATTATAATCGCAAACAGTGTGCGAATTTGATGCGGCGATAAATATATCACGGAATCCTTGAGCGTATCATCCCAATGCGAATCGTTTTCAAGCAACCGTAATAATTACACGCCTGACGGTAAGTCGCACACAGATGTCCATCAACTGTTCGCAATTGTTGAAAAGATGTCGGACCAGGAACATTCACCAATAACAATCTAAGATAATAACATTCATCGTTATTAGGATTTACTGTATATATACGACCTATAGCATCTGTGGCAAATACATTTTCATATCCTTCAAGTGGTGTTCCTTGTTTACGACGCTGAAAAGACTTTGATGATGCGTTCAATGTGTAGCAGCGCGGCATATCAGCATACAGCGAAGTACGAGCGAATTGATCAGTTGCACAAATTGAGAAGAAACCTGTCAATGTGGTCACAGGTGGACGTGCCGCTCTATCCACAGCGTTGTTTGGGTTGAAATACACTCGTTGTCCATTTTCTAAATGAACTGCCAAATGCAATACAGTGGGATGTTTTTCATGAATTGCAAACGAAAATATGCGCCAAATAGCCTCATTGCTGCTTACATAGCGACCCATCTGATAGTGAGACACTTCATCATTTGTGTTTGTTACTGCGAATATGGCCATGTCGGTACCTTTGTTAACATATTTACATATGTACTTTATGGATTTCTCAGAGTTACAAAATTCCACATTGATGTGAGCTTCAAAAGTTTTGGACAATATGGGCGAGAACGGCACAATCCAACGATTGTCTACATGAAAATCTTGTCCCTTTATCTTGACATCTACAGATCGTCCACCGTCCTCAACTGATCGCCGACGATACAGTGGGTAACCATCGATTCCCGAGATGGTTTCAGCAAGAAAGTTTCTCAGGTACCGTTTGGAGCACTTTCCGTCGATCATACAGGGTGAGCTGTTGTTGAAAACTCCACAAGGTCCATGTATCATGTGTTTAGTTAGTTATTAGTCTGAAATAATGGAATCAATTTCTTCTGGCCTTATTTTGTCAACCAACCAGACTAATATATGAGCATGTGGCAAACCACGCTTTTGCCACTCAACAGAGTACATCAAACAACGTACTTGGCCATACACACGATGCTTTGTAATGAAATTCATTAAAGATTTTAATTTTTGCTTGTAAACTCTGACTGTGATGTCATGTCTATCAAGTGGTGTTTGGTTGTGTAGCAGTTCTTTTTTTATTTCAATCCATTGTGGGTTACAGGTAAATGTAATAAATAGGTCTGGACGGCCATACTTTCGAACATAAGACGTCGCATCTTGAGCGTACTCGTGCATGTGGCGCGGGCTTCTGATGTAAGTGGCCGGTAAAATTGTCATTCTTCCTACATTATTTACATTGTCGTCAGCATTGATTGCATCGCGAAGATGAATGTACTCTTCAGATCGAAGCTGCTGTTGGTTAAGACGGATGTATGTCAATCTTTCAGTCTCAATTTTGACGTACATGTCCACTGCATACTGATGAAAGAGCCGTTGACACATCAAAATGTGATTTACTTCACCTCCACGGATCATGAGTCTGTATGCATAATAATTCATGGCACTGACTTTTTTGTGTGTATCAGCACCTGAAAGTACATATGATAAAAAAATACATTTATATATTGAACATATAAAATATTTTATTTTGTATAATCTAATTACCTGTTGTTGGATTAACCATTTTGATATTAAAATGGTACCCATCTTCTCCCTGCCAGAAAATTAATGGGTATTGTAAAGCATCATAAGCTCTATGCGTTTCATATACACGTTTCAATTCAATGTTCCGGCGATGAAGTACAATATCTCTTGATTGCAAATTCTCTCCAACAACGACAATAGCCACTTCATCTATTGTCGGTGAATTAAACCTCCTTGCATGCTCTCCAGCAGGTGTTTTGTCGGCTCTTATTACAATATTATGGCTGTCTGATGGCATCCGATCCAGTTCCATTTTGAACATCTTCACTAATTCATTATTCTCGTGAAGAAATGTTTGCAGTTGTTGAACAATGATTCGCTTGACGGTTGGATTATGACCACAACGTGTATCAACTTCCACATCTTGATTGCCCATAAAATAAATTTGCAAAAATTTATGATCTGCATCTGGCACTGGCAGCATTGGTGATGAATTTGTCCTTGTATCTGTAATTGTTTAAGAACTGGTTAAATTAATTGTGGTACAAATACAAATTAGAAATTCACTAAAACAATTATGGTATACTACCTTGAAAGTAGGCATGAACCCGTCTTGTACTATATGCATTGCACCAAACGATGTCATTTGGAAGCAATTATTATATTTTTGGATGTTAGCCAAGAAGTGTTTAGACTCACTTTCCATCCCATTAACTAATGACTGTAATGGTTCAGGTGGTGGAACCAATTGAGGCAAATGTACATTGCCACCAGCACAACATAATCCTGCAGGTTCACTACTGTACTTTAATGCTTTACAATGTTGAAAAATGATTGACATTTCTCCAATCGTCACAGGTTTGTCGGCACTATAATCAAATTCCGGATCGTAGGAAAATGCTCCTCGTTCGAGGTTTACAGGAGCATTGCGTCTGCGGAAATGATTAAATTCGTTATCCCGTGCTCGCTGCTGTTGTGATCGATGTGCACGAACTCGTTCCATTCTCCCCCTATCCACTTGATAGTTATTTACTCTTGAACGTAATTCTCCCATACTTGTACGACTGTTATCATTATCAGCATCTCGCTGGTCATTAGTGCGGTTGGAGCGTAAAGTAGCTCGTTGCACATTTACACGACGTCGACGACCTATGTCAGGTCGTTTCCTTTTCATCGGCATTGTAAGCAGCGAGAAGAAAATCACTTTTAGCAGTATTTCAATATTTCTCCAATTAAATGTTTCTTTTTTTTAACATGAGATGACAAAACCAAGGATGTTAAAGTAGGAGCGCAGCATAAAGTCTCTAAATTTATGGACAAAACAATGTAACGTTCGGATACACGTGCTTTTTAAATGAGATGACAAAACAATGGAACGTTCGGATACACTTATTACAGGGCATCTCGACAGGATAGAATTTATAGAATACTAACTGTTATTGCCATTGCCAAATCTGTATGTGGGCATTTGCTATCATGATATAATCATTTGCGCAAAAGCGTAGGGTAGCTAGGTTCGAGATGATGTAGCGTATGCTTTGAACTCTTGAAAAATTTATTTTATCATTTGCGAAATGCCGTCGTAAGGCACGTTTTGAGCTCTTGAACTCCTTAAATCTTTTGTGTGGAACATAAAAAAAGGATAAATATCCTTTTGTTTACAAATGTATTTTTGGAAAAAATAAGATAATAACAAAGGATAAAGATCCTTTTTTACAAATGTATTTGTGGGAAAAATAAGAATTTATATTTTTGGACTACTATATAATAATTGTGGCATAACTTTTATATACCAATTAAAATAATAAATTTAAAATGAGAAATGATATTTTGATTTATGCTTGTATAAGTTTATTAAATTTAAGACTTCCCAACCCAATTTGCATAATATTTCTATAAATTAACAATATTATACTAAATATTAAATGTTATTTTGAAAATGTACTTTATTTTTATAATATAACACAACCGTCTTAACTCGCTCTTCTAATTTTCATATTACCGAAATTAAAATGCCGTCGGCATATGTGGAAATGGAATATGTTGCCTCTTCGAAATTTTCATATAAATGAAAACTGCGTTGTTATGATATATGGCAAACTATGTAGTATTCTATATCTAGTAAGCATTCAGCAATGTGGAGTCTGCACAGGCAGAGAAGCCCCGTTATTATAATAAAAGTATTTTTGGGAGTTGGTAACACTGTAAGGTTGGCACCATCAAAAATGTCAACACATTAATTATATTGATATATTTTGAAATTAAAATAATAAATTTAAAATGAGAAATGATATTTTGATTTATGCTTGTATAAGTTTATTAAATTTAAGACTTCCCAACCCAATTTGCATAATATTTCTATAAATTAACAATATTATACTAAATATTAAATGTTATTTTGAAAATGTACTTTATTTTTATAATATAACACAACCGTCTTAACTCGCTCTTCTAATTTTCATATTACCGAAATTAAAATGCCGTCGGCATATGTGGAAATGGAATATGTTGCCTCTTCGAAATTTTCATATAAATGAAAACTGCGTTGTTATGATATATGGCAAACTATGTAGCATTCTATATCTAGTAAGCATTCAGCAATGTGGAGTCTGCACAGGCAGAGAAGCCCCGTTATTATAATAAAAGTATTTTTGGGAGTTGGTAACACTGTAAGGTTGGCACCATCAAAAATGTCAACACATTAATTATATTGATATATTTTGAAATTTGAAATTGAAATTTAAATACACGATGTTATGAGCAAAGTTGATATTATGTTGTCGATTCAAAAGTCTTGTTTCAATGCGTTCTTCAATTCGAGTGGAACTGAGAGTACAAATACCGTCAAATGTTTGACAACAAGTAAGTGGTCAACTTTTATATGGGAAAATGGAATTGTCGTTTTACTCTATCTTACTTGTAATTTTTACCAGACCCATTTTCTGTGCTTCCTTGTCCAGCCTAGAGAAAGCAGAACTAACGGCGCGGGTGTTGAGGCCGATGATATCAATATCGTCGGCATATGCCAGCAGCTGTACACTCTTATAGAAGATGGTACCTTCTCTGTTTAGTTCTGCAGCTCGAACTATTTTCTCCAGGAGCATTTTGAAGAAGTCGCACGATAGGGAGTCGCCTTGTCTGAAACCTCGTTTGGTATCGAACGGCTCTGAGAGGTCGTT
Organism: Bactrocera tryoni; assembly: GCF_016617805.1. Taxonomy (NCBI): domain Eukaryota; kingdom Metazoa; phylum Arthropoda; class Insecta; order Diptera; family Tephritidae; genus Bactrocera; species Bactrocera tryoni. The sequence continues at coordinate 46,146,939 of NC_052501.1, forward strand.
CCCGTTCCTGACGGAGCTTTTCGTGTTTTTCAACGTCAGTTTACACAGCAGTATTAGTTTTGCGGGGATATCAAATTCAGACATCGCGGCATAAAGGCAGCTCCTTTTCATATTACCGAAATTAAAATGTCGTCGGCATATGTGAAAATGGAATATGTTGCCTCTTCGAAATTTTCATATAAATTAAAACTCTGCTTTTAAACTGCTGAAGAGACAGCTTCTAGCTTACGATATATTGCAAACTATGTAGTATTCTATATCTAGTAAGCAATGAGCAAAGGGGAGTCTGTACAGGCAGAGATGCCCCGTTATTATAATAAAAGTATTTTTGAGAGTTGGTAACACTGTAAGGTTGGCACCATCAAACATGTCAACACATTAATTATATTTATATATTTTAAATTTTAAATTGAAATTTAAATACACGATGTTATGAGCAAAGTTGATTATATGTTGTCGATTCAAAAGTCCTGTTTTAATGCGTTCTTCAATTCGAGTGGAGCTGAGAGTACAAATACCGTCAAATGTTTGACAGCAAGTAAGTGGTCAACTTTTATATGGGAAAATGGAATTGTCGTTTTACTCCATCTTACTCGTAATTTTTCTTTATTTGCTCACCGTTTAGACCTACCCTGGATTACGACAAACATTTTAAAACCAAAGTCAGCTCAATCGGCCCAGCCGTTCTCGAGTTTTAATCAGACTAACGAACAACAATTAATTTTTATTTATATAGATAGATAGATAGATATTGTATTTCCTCCAATAATAAGAAAATAGAAAATCAAAGAAATAGATTAAGAAAATTGTAATCACTTTAGTAGTTATATAAGCAGAAAATAATTTAAAAAACAGAGAGAATAAAATATTATGTCACAGAAATAATATCATCGGCATTTTTATTTTCTCCTCCGCTCGAAGAACCAAAACTCACGCGCTAGTACGAGTGTATTATTTCTATCGTATATTTTGCACGCATATTTTGTTACTTGGGTTTGTTAACACGATGTTACAGGTATCCTCTATCGATGATGTTGGTAGCATTTGCTCCTATGATATCAATGGACACATTCAAAGCAATCATTAATGACTGTCTTCTGTGTCTTACGCATTCCAATTGCATCAAAGAGCGATAAAGGATAAGGGGCTAATACAGGATCTATTGGGACTTTATTATCGATTGATGGTTCTTTGCAAATATTCTTCAATTCTTGTATTGAAACTGTGCGTGAATTCATCAACAATTAACCGAAATCATCATAAAAGTCATGGAATTGAACATCTCCAAAACATCGATTTATCGCATTTTGACCGAACATTCGCGCTTACGAAAGGTGTGTGCACGGTTTGTTCCGCACGAATTGACTGATGACCAAAAATTGCTCAGAATCCAACATTCGAAGTACATCCATAAAGAGGTCAAAAAAGACATAAACTTCTTTTACAATATTGTGACTGGTGACGAAACGTGGTGTTTCCAATATGATCCCGAAACAAAACGCCAGAGTGCTGAATGGAAGGCACGGAATCAGCCGAAACCCAAAAAATTGCGGATGGAGAAGTCAAAAGTTAAGACAAAGAATTTGTTCTACCCGGCCAAAACGTTAATGCGGTATTCTACATTGGAGTTTTGAAGCGCTTGGTGCGCCGTATTCGACGTGTTCGGCCCGAATCGCGAAGATGAAAGTTGTTATATTTTCCACGTACCTGTGTGCATGGAACAAATAAAACTATGTTCTAATGTTTTTTGTTCAAATGGTTAACCTGATGATGCATACTGGCCACGTATGAGTGCACCTTCGTATTTTCTATGTTTAAAATAGCCATAATTCGAGAACAGTGCACCGTAGAAGAAAAAGTGTTGAGCTCTTTTTTGTAGACAATTTTAGGATCTACAAATTTTGTTTGACCCATTTTCGGTAGCTCTCATTATTTGAGAGATATACGCAAAAACTCAAGTTTGTGACCTTTGACCTCGAATAAAAACAACGCACAAGCGGGATCGATGGGGTCGTTTGACATGTCATTTGTAATGACGGATTCAAGGCCTGCACAAAAATCCATCTTGTTGGGAATTAATGCAAACTTGAGTCATAATTTAGCCTATTTTGACTGGACTAAAAATAGTAGCGGATCCAAAATAAAGTTGATTCTTTTTAACATTTGCAGATACAAGGATAGCGTAGTCTGTTGGACAAGTTTTCCTATTAATTTATTCTAAATTTTCCATTAAATTGAGAGGTTTTGGCAAAAATATACTTATGATTGCAGGTACATAATCATTCGTTAGTTGACTGTTGACGCGGATAGACGTGCGTGCGCATCGTTGTGACTTAGAAGTGTTTTTTCTGCGAATTTCTTTTGTGCGGTCATTTGTTTACGCGTTTTAGCTGGCACCGTTATTGCCTGGCGCTTGTGCATATCCGTCGGTTAACTTGTTTGTGCGATCGTTGGGTGCGAGTGTTTTTGTGCGTGTACACATTTTTGTACAATTTTGTGCATTTTTGAGTACTGACAGTGAGTAATATATAGTAATTCAGTATTACTACTTTATATACGGACAACGTGGTCATCCACGTTGTTGTTATTGGCGTAAGCTTCACACGGTTCCAGTGCAGCACCGTGTTGTTGGCATTCTTGCTGGGTGCAAGCGTCTGTCCAGCTTTGGAGATTGCGACTCTTGTGAGGACCAACGATCGTATCAGCGAACCGTTTAACCCGCGGTGCGATTCGGCTCAGCGTCACATCGGTCGACTCCGGACCGTTACGGGGACATTGTCCGGCCGGCGGCTAATTGAGTGGCCTTAATCCGACCACTGATTGGGGATGTGGGCTGTGCCACGGCGAGCTCGCAATAATCGACCGCTTGGGTGGTCGCTTTTACTGAGCGGGCCTGCGCGTTAGTCGCATTCGCGTTCAGACGCAAGTACCTGAAGAGCAGCTGCTTCGGAATCTTTCTGTCCAAGAGCCTTCTGCGTTAGTGGTACGCCAGCGGATCAACGACCGGTGTGTTTTACGTGGGCACCTGCTGACGACAGCCTTACTCCACGGCGCTCAAAAGCACAGCGGATCAAATCAATGCGTTGATCAGCGCCCTGAGAATGCAAAGCATTTTCAGTACCAATTGCCGGCGTGGAATGGACTCACTAACCACCTTGGTAGGGTTCGAGGCCCATCTAAAACCTCTGCCGTGCTTTGGGTCCGGCACCCGGTTGCAATGCAACTCCACATTCAACTGACAAAGTCAGTTCTTCCCGCGATTTGGGTTTTAACCACAACCACCACGATACTCCCCGAGGGGCCAGTCCGCACGAGCAGGTTGGAGCGAACTCCAAGGGCTCCTGCTCCCCGTGGTACCAGAATTAAGTCTCCGGTCAGACCTCGTAGCCGAAACTACTACCAGTTGAGCTTCCATACGGCTCTGGACTGGTGGCCAGGGGTTGGACCCCATGCACACATCCCTTACTCACACCAATCATACAGAAACTAAAACCCTAATTTCCAGCTAACCGCCTTCGCCGCTTAAATAATTCACGCGCATACGACCCTAGCTGTTCGGTATTCCAACTAGTGGAGATCACACCACTAACATCTAATCGTCCATTAGTCCAGCTAATCCCCATACCACCCAGATCCCTAATGTCCAAGTACATCGGGCACTCCGCAATTAAATGCGACCAGTTTTCTAAAACTGCCCCACAAAAACACCCCGACGTATCCGAAAGGTGCCTCTGATGCAAAAATGCATTCAGAGGCCCATGCCCGTAAGAAGGAAACCCAGACTCAGACAGAATCTGAAGTCTGGGTTATCCACAACGAACCCCACGTCCCGAATGTACTCGTACGTCACTCGGCCGTTAGGACTATTGTCCCAACGTTCTTGCCACCTACACCTAACCCTATCATCTAGGAGCCTCTTGCTCCCTAGATATCCCTCCCTCTCCACATCATCGTCGGAAATCCAGTCATTCCGCAGCAATGACACACTCAAGCCCCTTCTTAACCTGAATGCAACAGCACGCTGTATGACAATCAGGTCAAGAGGGGGTGCACCTAACAAAACCTGCATCGCATCCGTTGAGACGGTGCGACATACAGGCAAACATGCAAGCATCATGCAACGCTGGATTGAGAGGAGTTTTTGAGAACCCCAGACAGTCGTGGCTGTCTCCCACCATACAGGGGCTCCATAAGTGGCACAGGCCACAAACAAGCCACGATATATGGTGCGGACAGCACGACGTCCGAGACCCCAATCGCTCCTCAAAATCCGTCGTATTTTGCCTACAGTTGCCTGCAGTCGCTCCTTCACTATCGCCAAGTGTGGAGTAAAACACATCCTTTCACTCATGGTCAGTCCCAGATATTTGACTTGCGTCACGTATCTGATGCTGACCCCATTCACACGGACAATCGGTGGACGACCCGATGACAATCTACCTTTCAGCAGCATTGCCACCGTTTTGTCCATCGATATGTCGACCCCCACACCTAACCCCCAAGAATTAACGATCTCTAAGAGATCTCCTCCCGCCCGTTCTAACTCCGCTCTCGAGCGACCTTCAACCATAAGAAGAAGGTCGTCCGCATACGCACAACATTTACAGAGTGGCTCGAGCTGCCCAAGTGTCCATCATAAGGTTCCAAATATATGGACCACAGATGAAACCCTGCAGGCAGCCACGAACAACTCCGATCTCCACACTCCCATTCACGCCGACAAGAGAGACCTTAATGTCCGAAAAATAACTCTGCCAAAGAATAATTTCCGGACATCCGAGCTCCTCCATCCGTTGCACCACTCGATCCCAGCTTAATTAATCAAACGCCCCCTTGAAGTCAACAAATATGCCAAGGACATATTTGTTGACATTCTCCCTAACAACATTCTGTACTAAGAACCACGCATCCTCTATACTGCGTCCTTTCCTGAACCCAAACTGCCTATCCGACAACATACCCCGCGTTAGCTCCTGAAGCCGTTCCACCATGACTCCTTTCCAGCACTTTTCCAAGTACTGGAAGGAGACTGATGCCCCGATAAGATCGAGGATCGCTCCTGACCTTATTAGGGGACTTCAGGAGAGGAACAACCCTAGCACTTTTCCACTCGCTTGGAAAGTATCCCTCCCAGACGCACTTATCATAAATGGCCTCCAGGTATTCCGGAATGAACTTCCATAAGCTTTTACACATCTCTCCGTTCAAACCATCAAAACCTGGGGACCGTTTGAGACCTAACCAGGCCAAAGGCGTACCCCAACTCCCCATCATCTAATGGAGGGACAGGCACCTCTTGTGCTTGAGGTACCTGCACCTCCGACCTAGGAAAGAACGCACCTAACAGAACCCCCGCACACTCTCTCCACGACGACAACAGAGTGTCACCGACGCGAAGAGAGGTGATATCTTCCCTCCTACGACCCCGGCAGATCCTATAGACCTGACCCCAGGGGTCGTTCCTATTCTCTCCCACAAAGCTCCTCCACTCTTCCTCTTTGCTTTTCACCAGCATCTCCTTGTATTCCCTATCCGCACAACTAAATTCATACCTAAGCTGGGACAGCCTATCAGAATTGGACCGTCGGGCGCGTTGAAACTTTCGCCTCAATCGCCTGACAGTCCTCCTCTTCAAGGTCAGCTCACGCGTCCACCACTTGATTTTACTAACCTTAGAACAGTCATACCTACGAAAAACCCTATCATTCACCCCCCAGACTACCTCATAGAGACGAGCAATTTGCTCGTCCACCCCCAACTCCTCAAACTCACTAAGCGGTATACAAGATACCGCTTCCCTAACCGAGAGTCCATATTGGTTCCAGTCAGTACCAGAGGTACGCCATCGCCGCAATGGACTCTCATAAGGCGAGGGAGGGGATCGAGGGGTAACCATAATTTGAATCAAATTATGATCACTCAATCCCCACCCCCCCCTAACCTCCCAGCTAACACTAAAAGCCCTACTTGCTGCCTCGTTCATAAGCGTCACGTCAATGTCACTTACGCCCCCAGGCCCTTCAAACGTATACCATTCACTCGGCTCATTCAAAATGTGGAGGCTTTTAGCCACCACCCATTCACTTAATGCCTCGCCTCGACTGTGGCTTTGGTATCCAGACGAATGCCGGGATACCTTGCTAAACCACATCGAGGACGAGGCATTCGCATCCAGCCCTAGGATAAATGGACTGCTACTCGCAAGTAGTAGCAGCTTATCCATGTAGCCCAGGTAGGGCTCTAGGGGCTCGCTATGTTTACAATAAATACTAGCAACAATCATCCTACCGAACTCCCCTTCTAAAGCTACACATATACCCAGTTGTGAAGAATCCACAACTACGCAATCGTAGCGTGGATTATTCCCAACTATTGCAGCGTTAGCTCTAAGGTCGGTGAAGACCTTAAAACCCCCAGGAAGACCCCGAACCACACCATTGGTGGCGTAGGGCTCCTGGAGTAGAGCAATACTGCACCCATCCTCTGCCATACAACCCCCCAACTCACACATCACGGCAAAAGAGCCCTGACAGTTAAGCTGGATGATCCCACCCATCAGTGTCTGGCGAGGGCGCGCTCAACAAGGCCACAATATATAGGGCAGGCAGCTGACTTCATCATGCCCAGCTGGTCTACCCTTATACTCACAGTTGCGACAATGAGGTGCATTGACGCAACTGGCAGCTTTGTGGCCTTCTTGACCGCACCTCCGACAGACATCTGCTTTGGCCCTACACTCAGCCACTCTATGGTCAAAACCCATACACCGTAAGCAGCCAGCGACGGGGCTGTCCGGTCGCACCCGGAAGTAGAACCACTTTATGTAGCACCGACCTTACTCCAAGAGGGTGGACATCAACTTGTCCGTACCCTCCAGGACGACGTTGGTGCTACCGTCAGCGGTCACCTTCCAGGGGCGACTGACCATCCTCACGTCAGTCCTCAGGGCTGCCGGGCTGAAGTCCTTGAGGTTCAGCTCGAGCAGATCCTCCATGAATTTCTCATGGGGGATCGCCGTATGAACCCCCTGGACCACAACCCGACGACCCAACTTCCGGTTGACAGAAACGTCCAACCCCACCTCCCCGAATTTTTTGTTATTCGCAACTCTCTCTCTCTCAAGGACAGAGGGAGTGCGAATAACCGCCCCACCACCCTTTAAGGGCCTAACCTCGTGGATCCTCACACCAAGTGAGGGACCCACCTCCTTCACCACTTTATTAATGACTTCCTTAGAGGAAGTTGTGGGAACTTTACTCCTCACCACGACCGACCAGGTCTCCACCGGTTTCGGCATCACCGGTGTGATCGCATCCAGCACAGGTGCTGGTGGCGCAGGCATCGGTGCCGCCGGAGCCGGCATTGACCTGCTCGGCGTCGAGGAGTGTCCCCCACAACCTCCCTTAAGGGCGTCAACTTGACCGCGAAGATGGGCATTCTCGGTTATGACCGTCATCAAGAGCGCCTCATATTTGGAGGCAAGCTCTACCAGCCCCTTCGCGGTCCCCTTATCGAAGCTCTTGGCTTCAAACACCAGCTCGTTGAGCCCCCCCGTAATACGCTTGGCAGCCGCAACATGGCCGACTGCCCCCCCCCCAACAAAAACTTCTCCCCGCGAATACTCCCGCTTTTTTGCGGCCTCTTTGGCGCGCCCGGCACCCGTCTCTTTGCCAACCGTCCTTGACGGTTGAGCAACCGTTCTGTTTGCGGAGGCCACGTTGGCACTCCCGCAACAACTCCCGCTCCCTCCCACGATTTCTCCTTCATGACGCGGCGACGCTGCACGCGCAACCGCTTTCTCGGTGGTGGCCACGATGGCACTCCCACCACAACACCCGCTCCCTCCCTCGACACCCCCTACGTTACGCGGCGACCCAGCTCGCGTAACCGCCTTCTCAGCGGAGGCCACGTTGGCACTCCCGCCACAACTCCCGCTCCCTCCCTTAATGCCCACTACGTTACGCGGCGACCCAGCACGCGCAACCACCTTCTCGACGGAGGCCACGATGGCACTCCCGCCACAACTCTCGCTTCCCGCTTCGCTTCCGTCATCATGACGCGCCTTACTCCGCGGTGGCGACCTTACCGTCGTTCCCGCCACTTCCGCCTCGCCACCCGACGTGGAGTCATCCACGACTGTGGAAGCGGCGGATTCTCCGCTTCCAGCGAGGACATTCGTCCTCCTCTTCCGTCCTCTAGGCATCTCGCTGCCCAAACTTACCGCTCAGTTGACCTGATCCGCTGGCGTACCACTAGCGTTGAAGGCTCACGGACAGAGAAGATTCTGGAGCAGATGCTCTCCAGGTGCGCGCGTCTGGACGCGCCGAAAAATGCGACTCACGCAAGGGCCCGCTCAATAGCAGCGACCACCCAAGCGGTCGATTATAGCGTGCTCGCGGTGGCACAGCCCACAACCCCAACCAGTGGTCGGGTTAAGGCCACTCAATTGGCCGCCGGCCGGACAAAGTCCCCGTAACGGTCCGGAGTCGACCGATGTGGCGCTGAGCCGAATCGCACCGTGGGCTAAACGGTAGCGCTGCTACGACCGTTGATCCTCACAGGAGCCGCAATCTCCGACACTGGACAGACGCTCGCCCCCTTTGGGCAATCCTGTCCAGATCTACCTGACACTGAGCCAACTAACCGCCAGATGCTCAGCACAGAACTACTGGCCGGCAGTCCAGTCAGCAAGAATGCCAACAACACGGAGCTACACTGAAACCGTGCGAAGCTTCCGCTACTAACAACAACGTGGATGACCACGTTGTCCGTATATACAGTAATTATAAAATTACTTACCGCTATAATTCTCCAAATACCGACGATTTGGCACACAAAAATGCACAAAATTGTGCAAAAATGTGTAACCACACAAAAACCACTCGCGGTCACCGACCCTCACTACACGTGATCGCACCAACAATTCCACCGAACCGCTATGCACACGCGCCAGGCAATAACGGTGCCAACCAAAACGCGTAAACAAATACCCGCTCAAAAGGGAATCGCAAAAATCACCGAAAAAATACACTGCTAAATCACAACGATGCGCACGCACGTCTATCCGCGTCGACAGTCAACTAACGAATGACGCCAGCGGATCAGTCCGACTGAAGGGTTAGTTGGGAAGCGAGATGCCTCCTGGACGGAAGAGGAGGACGAAGACCCTCGCTGGAAGCGGAGAATCCGCCGCTTCTACAGTCGTGAATGATTCCACGTCGGGTGGTGAGGGGGGAGCGACGGTAAGGTCTCCACCGCGGAGTAAGGCGCTTTGGGATCGCCGCGGAAATCGGCGGAAGCGAAGGAGGATTGTCCAGGTTTTGATGGTTTGAACGGAGAGATGTGTAAAAGCTTATTGAAGTTCATTCTGGAATACCTGGAGGCCATTTGTGATAAGTGCGTCTGGGAGGGATACTTTCCACGCGAGTGGAAAAGTGCTAGGGTTGTTCCTCTCCTGAAGTCCCCTGATAAGGTCAGGAGTGATCCTCGATTTTATCGGGGCATCAGTCTCCTTCCAATACTTGGAAAAGTGCTGGAAAGGGTCATGGTTTAACGGCTTCAGGAGCTAACGCGGGGTATGTGGTCGGATAGGCAGTTTGGGTTCAGGAAATGACGCAGTATAGAGAATGCGTGGTTTTGTGTTCAGAATGTCGTTAGGAAGAAAGTCAACAAGTATGTTCTAGGCATATTTGTTGACTTCAAGGGGGCTTTAGCTCGTTGGCGGGTATGGCCGCCAGTATGCCGGTGCAAGCCGTTTGAATGACCTCTACGTCTGCATATCGCTTTCCTTTCATGGGCAAATGCAATTTTCCGAAAAGGAAGAAGTTGTACGGTGCCATATCAGGTGAATACGGGGAGTGGATAATGGTTAAAATGTGATTTTTGCTCAAATGATCGTTAATGATTCTCTTGATGTCCTTCGAATGTTGGATTGTGAGCAATTTTTGGGCGTTAGTCAATTTGAGTGGAACAAACCGTGCACACACCTTTCGATGTTTTGGAGATGTTCAATTCCATTTTCATGAATTTCAATGATGATTTCGGCTGATTTTTGATGATTTCAAGCACAGATTCGATGAAATTTCCGGTGATCACTGATTTTGATTGGCCCACATGTTGATCGTCATTTATGTCCCCACGACCACTTTGAAAACGTTGAAACCACGCGTGCACTCTGCTACGGGATAGGCAATCATCTCCATAAACTTGTTTCATCAATTGAAACGTTTCGGTAAAAGTTTTACCAATTTTAAAACAAAATTTAGTCTTGGCTATTTGTTCGAAGCTCATTTTCGCACCGACAACACAAAAACACTGACACTTAAAACGCAATAAGTTCACTTCCGATCGACATACTTATAGATGGCACCACCAGGGGGCGCTAGATTCCTGTTTACTTTGGAACGCACCTTGTATTCTATAACTTCAAATTATACAACGCATCAGTTTGCATTGTTGTTTGACGTTGCATATCGATGATGTATAAATACTGCATTCATACCGTATCGATACTTTGAAGTAGAACGTGTTCGTAGACAGCCATACTATAAGCCCAACCGGAAGTTGGAAAATTGTATATTAGGAAATTAAAGTGCGAAAATCTTTGAACTTGGTATAGGACGGCTAAGATAGGCCTTCATCCTACTCAACATCCGTTTTTAACATACAACCATATTGTTACCAGGAAAAGATTTGTTCCGACTTCCAATAACATATCTTACACGTCCACGTTTTGAAGGATTTCAAACCAAAGGTCCTCCTCGCTACTGTAATCCTCTGTTTGTGCACTTGGTTACAGTTTTGAATCTTAATTTGGAGCTTAGGTATAGTACTTTATATGTTAATGAATAATGACGTTTTCCGGGTGTGGCAGTGGAGCGGTTATATCCATCTACAAACTCATCCTCTCTTTTTTGCCAAGAAACCCGTATACTAGTCAGACAATCATACACATACATATGTATCTATACTATCTCCTATTAGTTTTAGGTGATTCAAGCAACTGACAGGTAATAGGAACAGAGGTAATAGGTAACAAACTATTATACTCTGTAGCAATTCATAAGATGTACTTTAGGAAATTATTCAGTTAGAAATGTTCGTATATAAGGGTATTCAATGCATTCAAATTCTAAAATTTGCTAAGTAATGTAGGCGCTTAAGCAGTTGATAGTGCTTAAAATTATAAACTTATTTGACAGTTCTATTTACCGCAATAAGAGTTGATAATAATGGGTTGTCAAAAAAGTTTTGCGGTATTTTTATTGTTTTTTTTTTGAAATTGAAATGAATTTTTGATGACTCATGCCCAGCTCTTGTCCGATACTGCGGCTGCTACTATGCCGGTCTCTTTCGACCAATTCAGCGATTTTATCACAATTTTCGACGACAGGCCTTCCAGAGCGTGGCGCATCTTCGACCACCTCTACACCAGAACGAAAACGTTGAAACCATCGTTGTGCGGTGGAAATGGAAACTATGTATATCGGGTCCATAAACTGCACAAATTTTATTGGCGGCTTGAGATGCATTTTTGCCTTTATCGTAGTAGTACTGTAAAATATGCCGTATTTTCTCTTTATTTTGCTCCATGTTTGCGACGCTATAACTCACGAACGACTTAAAAGAAACGACAATCAATCAAACACGTGTTAGCGCCAATGGGCTTTCCAAAAAGGTATAGCATGACCCGATGCCACGAATAAAACTATGTAGAACTACGCGCTTTCAGCGCCAACTAGCGGAAATACCGCAAGACTTTTTTGACAACCTATTATTTATTGATTTACACGAAATGGCAATTGCTTGCGACATGCAATCGATATTTACTCGTATAATACATTTTGGTGTCCTGTTACGGCAGCTACACACGCGCTATTGTACTTGTAGAGTTTTAGTAGGAATGTTAATAACTGGTTTAGTTGGCGCAAATAAATTATTCGTCTATATTACACCAAATGTCTCGCCTGTTTTAAGCAAACTTGAATTAAACACTTTTAACAGTTTAAGTGTAACAATAAATCACTGCAATATTTATTTATACTAATATAATTTTTTGAACATTTTTTTATATTATTTCTAACATATATTTTGCATGCATATTTTGTTAATTGTCATATATCCTAATTTTTATTGCATAGCAATTCATATTTATAAAAAAAAAATGTATCCATTACTATGGGATATATTTTAAAATTTTAGAGATGTGATTGCTAAATTAGATGAAAATAATAATAATAAACAAGAATAATATAAATATTTTTAGCTTAACGTCTGCTATAATTTATGGTGCGCGTTTTGTAGAACAACACAAATGCAGTGTAAAAAATATTTATGTTATGTTGACAGCAACACTCGATAATGTTATTTTTAGTGGGAGGGACAATCATTGTTTCTTATTTTGGCAAAATACGTATGCATTCGACTCTTTCATTTCATTGTCTTCCGAATTGACACTTCTTTAAAAGAAAATTCCTATGTCAACTGATTATTAAAGTTTTTGTATTCGAATTATTAATCAAATAATTTCCTTATTTTCGCATGAATGCGCGAGTTGGTTTTTTCGGCTTCAGTTTTTACATTATTTTTTAAATCGTAAGTATGGTATTTATAAAAACACATATCATACGTTAATTATCAGATAGCGTTACCATAACTTTTATTAATTCCATGCGCATAACTATCTTTCTGAAGAGAGGACGCTGAAAGCCTAGCGCATAGCTCACGAATGCGAAAAATAAGTTTCATAACTCTATGCGTAAATTTTCATACGAAATATGAGAAAACAGTTAAAGTGTTTTTCGGCACCGATTCATGCTGAAACGGCGCACATATTATACATACATATAATTAAAAGTTTTGCGGGTGATGTCTTAAATCTTTATAAAAATGCCCAATTAAGCCCGTTTTTTTATCTCTGTTTTCCATACATTTTTAATACTTAGCACAGACCTGGTAGCAAAAATATATTTATCTGAGTCTTCTCTTTTCCCTTGCATAAAAGTGATTATCGCTGATCGAATTCAGCGTACGCTCGGCTCGGCTTTCAGCCTCTACTCTGGAGGCACCCTTTTCCACTTGCTGTGAAGGAGCTATTACTTGAATTTTAAAATAAGCATTTATTAGATCATCAATTTCGTAGTGTATGATTTTTCATAAACTTGATGGTCTAAGCTTTGTTTTGCTTTTCATATTTTTTTTTTAGTAAATTTGTATTAATTTCTGTCTGTTATCTTTTTTTCTTGTACTCAGTTTAAGTATATTATCATTAAAGACTACTTACATACATACACATGTTATTCCCTGCAAAAAAATATGTGTGTAATCTTTAAAGAGACTACATGTCGTGTACTTTTTATAGGGTTTAATTAGAATTAGATGGATATAAGTATATGTAATTAGGAATTAATTATGTATGTATATCTTTAGGATATTATACATATATACATATAAACTATTAGAACTGATTTAAAAATAATTAGAAAAAAGTAAGAGAGGTGACTAGACCAAAAAAAACATGAAAACTATTAGTCTCTCCAAATCGGCTATGAAAGGGAATAATTAGTCCTTTTTAAGCAATTGCCCTGTTTGTGCGTAGTATAGTACCATGTTTGTATGTACATACAAATGTATGTACATGTTAAAAGATCATAAGTGTCAATGGGCATGTGTTCCTTTGCGACTAATCCCGGACTTATTACTTCTTTGTTGTTGTAAAAAATGTTGCTCTATTTCTGTGAACTCATACTGAGGTTCCTGACAAGATTTAGCTAACTAAAACTTAAACGCACGTACCATATCAACATAATTAGAGTAATATAGTATATATGCGTAATAATGTATTTAAAATACCTTTAACATTTCATATACACATCTATATCTTAATATATGTATGAATTTATACAAATGCATATGTATATGTATAAGCTTCATTATAAATATGTATTTAGCATAAATACATGAATACGTATGCCATTGCATTGATTTTGTTGGTTTTCGATCGATTTTTATTTATGTTTTTTAATTAATACTATTTCATTAATAAATAGGCATATACGTATGTATGAACGCTTTTGTATTTGCAATTACGAATGCATATATATTTACTTTTTATATTTTCGTGACAACATATGATTACGCTATTTTTATTAATTTATAATTTCCCATATTATTACTATGACAAATGTAATGCATATAACGGTGTTGTTACTCCATGATAATAAAAATAATAAAAACTATAATAGAACGCTAATGGTTGGTTTTTTATAATTCGTTTCATTAAATTTATCAGGTATATAACAAATATGTAATTTTAAGGTGGGTTGATTTTTCATTTTTTGTTTTACTTATAGCTAATTTTAAATTTTAATTAAGTTAAAATGGTTTGTGTATGCCTTCAAGTACCTAAAGTTTAGATTTTTTTGTGATATTGTTATACTAATTTATTCACATATGAGCGAATAATGTTTTCCGTTTATGTATTAGTTTGCAGCAATAACGCGGTTATACATACATACATATGTATGTATGTTCATATTTGAACATCACTGTGTGTCAATCGCCCACATCTACATAGTTGCTTACCTACTTAAAAAAGAGGCACTCGTATTGCATTAAACAATAATGTTGCATACTTTGTTGTCCGTACAAAAAATAAATAAAGACGAAATTCCGCGTAACTATATAAAGAAAAATATATAATTGTATAAAGTTCACTATATGTATAAATATATTATTAATTTATTTATGCCGTACATTTGATAATTTTTACCACTTGCGTAATATAAACACATGAAATACTGGGTTAACGTATGCATGCATTATTAAATGCAAAAGTTTTGAAAAAATCTACAATTATATGGAATTTGTCTTGTTGCTTGAAAAAGAGAACAGCATTTTGGAGTGGTTGAAAACGTTCTTTTGAAGAGATCTATCAGCAGGTGCAAACTCATTTAGGAAGGAATCATTTAGTTTTTTAATAAAATATGTATGTATAATGTGATGGTTGAGGAAGAAATCATTATAGCGTCGACTGGTTACGCTTTGGGGGAATTCTACCAATACTTCCCTGACACTCGTCATTATATTTAGAACAGGGAGGAAGGCGGTTACTCCTGATGATAGAAGTTAACGCCTAAATTTCTCATTTCTGAAATTAACAAGAATTTTTGCGATTCCCGCAACAATGCGCGAGCAGATCAAAATTCTACAGAAATTGAATGTCCGCACGATTCCTGAAACAATGCGCGTGCTGACCAAAATTCGAAGGAATTTTAGTTTGATCTATTGCTCGCTTCGCTGTTGTAAATTTCACATTAATTCGCGCGCTGCAAGTGTCGCAACAACTTTCTCGCCACGGTCTATGTCGGCAGAAGAGTTTAGATTATAAGAAAAGACCAATTAAAGTTTAGTCTTAAAATGGCAATAAAGATGAACAGTTGTTCTGTTATTAAGTAATATATACAAGTTTTATTAATTTAGACATTTTTTTTATTGATGTTTTGATTGGTCGGCGAGAATTGGGGCAATGTTGTGCTGAAAAGATTATTCTAGATTGCAAAATTTATTTTTGAAAGGAGAAAAGCAGTTTTTGAGTATGTAATTATACTTATTTGCATTCATTTTTGGCGTTAAAAACTGCCATTTTATTTGTCAAAATATGATGTGACTCCCCACACTACAGGTATTACACCTCCGACCTTTAAGCGTTCAAAATAGTCCTCCTCTTTATGCAAGGCGTGGAAATAAAATTTTTATCTGCCTGGGTCTTCGAAATTAAATTTTCCCTTCAAAACAGATTATGTTTGATCGGCTGGACGAAAAGGGCAGTTGATCTGTTGACGCACAGTGTAATTATTTTCTCATATTTATAGAGAAAAACTATGAAATCTATTTAACAATTACGAAACTTACAGCTATATAAATGATACCAAAATATCGTGAGAAACCGAAAGAAAAGAAAACGTATTTCCAAGCCACATACATATGTTTAGTAAAAATGTGGCTTTAATTAACGTTTTAACATTAGGTTCTGCAAGCGTAGTGAATTTAAAGTGTAGTTTTCAGTACGAATTTAATGTAAGAAAGTTTACTACGATCACATTTTGAAAAAGGAGTTATCAGAGTTTGCTTGAGGCTTCAAATCTTGTATTTACATACATACATACACATGTTATCTATCAAAACATTGTTATACTATAAAGAAAATGAAAATTTTGAAAGCGAAATTTTGACGTTGTTCGTGGTGAATCCGAGCATCAGAATTTTACCAAGCTACTCCATTTGATTGACAGTCTTAAATTTCAAAATTTTACTTAATAAAGCTGCAAAATGGAGCCCTTGTCTTCCACATTTGAAACTACCCCTTCCACTTCTCGTTCTTCTTCGTTTAGACCACGTTCACATATAATATTATAGACGAGGTGGAAAACTAACAAAAGAAGTTTGGCCATTGTTTGCCGTTCTTGGCCAGATGGTCAAGGCGGACATTTCTCACATATGTACATAAATATGCAGAGTTACGAAAATGTGAATGGTTAAGTTTGAATTCCATTCAGATGATTAGTAAGTGCCACTAAACTTTAAATTTTGTATGTATATAGCTCTTAGGAACAATTATGTGATATTATAATTTTTTTTTTATTTATGGTGTTTAACAAATGAAGCGATCTTTTTAATCCTAAAGAAAATTATGTAATAACGTGTTTTATTTTAATATGATTTTCTTTTGGTTTCATTAAGTATCAATTACATATCAAAAACAATAAAATGAATTAATCAATATACTGTAATCTTTAAATGTAAAGTTTCATGTCCTTAATTCAAATAAATAACATCATCTTTGATTACAGTAATTGAGGGACCAAAAAGTTCCCGCATTACACATATGATGCGTAACGTAAATGCACTAAAAACCGTTTTGTTCTAAATTTTTGGTAAATATACATATGTATGTACATATGTATTTCATCATCATGTCTTTAAAATACCGTAACATTGGTCTAAAATAAATTTTCCTCCCTTATATGTATTATTGAAAGCAACCATGGTGTTTTTGTAAGTGATGTGCCCAATAATCATGGAGTTCTTTAAATGCGTTCAAAATTTTTTCCAATCACCGGACATCATGAAGACATGAAGATAAACATTATCCTGTAATGATATGTACATATGTATGTATGTACAAAGTTATTGAAAAGATATACATACGTAGTTGCAATACAAGTATACCTGATAACTAGTACGCTGGCTAAAGTTTTAAATTCAAAGCAAAACCTTTAATGAATGCAATTTCTTCAGTTACTCTATCGAAGGAAAGTATTTGCTTTGAATTGTATATATTTTGAATATAAATAAAAACATTTAAGCGTTGGATGAGCGTTAGTTTTGAATTTCATATATCAATAGTTCATAGCTAACACCATAGTAAATTTTTCCACCCAACTACACACATAGAAAAAAGGTACCTTTGGCACAAAGCCAATAGTCACTGATTCAGCAGTAGAATAGACCATTATATCATCGCCATTTAAAATTTGTTAAAAGTTATCGATTTTTCACTATCTTAATCAAAAAGTAACAGTCGTATCTCAGTTTAAAACACGTATAGCGATTATGTGCTAGGTAGAAAGTAAAAATGCTTATTACGGTTAAACATTGGCAGCACCATGCATAACGTGATAATCTTTGATACGAGAGAACGCTGTCAAAATACACATTTCTTATAACATTTGATAATGGTTCCACTATCAAAAAGTTGGATGAAATTTCGTGGGGTGATGCAAATAAAATAGTAATGCACATCACTGGAATGTCACCTAAAGGAGAGCTGTTTGGCTTGTCTGAAAAGCAATTTGGATTTAGAAAACATAGCTAGATCCACCGTAGGCGCAGTCGGAATATTGGCTGACATTGTTGCCAAGGCAATAGAGGAACCAGATGGATGCATGGCGATTAAAAATATTGCGCAGTTATCTCACTTGACGCGAAAAATGCTTTCAAAGCAAAATCAAGTATTGGCTCGCGGAAACTAAGCCGCAGCTTGCCGGAGAAAAGAGTAAGCGGTGCTTATCACGATCAGAAAAATACTAGAAACGGTCACCTTCATCAACATCGATGGATACAAGGTTACAACGCAAACTTCACTGAGGTACCTTGGCGTTATGATTGATACGAGGCTCAGTTTCAAAGCGCATTTTGAAAAAGCCAACTACAGTGATAGCGGCCCTGTCAAGATTAATGGCTAACACTGGTAGCCCTAGCGAGAGTAAGAGAACTACAAGTCTAAGTCAGCCATCAGTATTTTTTGATTTTTAAAAACTAAATAATAGCTAATAGTTGTTTGTGGAAAAAAATAGTTTTTGAAAAGTTGTTTGCACATGCGTCAGAGACAAGACATGTTAGCGAAGGGTTGCACCGTAAGTACTGGCAGATCCTTTGAACAACCAGTATAGTTGCTTTGATTTGCTTCTGTCTAGCGCTTGGCAAAGCACAGACAGCATAAACATTTTTTGTGTAAATACATACATATTTATTAATGCTTAAATTGTCAATTTTTTTACGATTGTTTGTTAGAGACTTTCTGATGCAAATATTAATATAAAATAATAATTTTTTTATTATTTTCCTTACACTTTCATTCAGTAATTCAATTTTCTTGTCCGTTAAAAAACAGTATCCGCTTCCGGTCAGGGGAGTGTCCGGTTGTTAGATTGGATTTTGTTCTGGAAACCTAACGGACACCTTGGTCTCTGAATATTTGTGCGGTTAATAGAGGGGTCCGTTTATGAAGGTGTCCACAAGTAGAGGCTTTACTGTATTTCAATAGATCTTGGATATTTTAATTGCTGTATGCCATACGCCATAGTTTTCATTTCGTAAGTTTATGTTCAACAATGTCATGAAGCGAGACTCTATCATTTTCCCTCATTTTACTCTCAAATGTGTTTCCTGATATGTTAGTGCACTGCCACATCAGGGAATTTTAAGCAGCTGATATCAGAAAATGTGGGATTGCAGAAATAAACCTGTTGAAAGTTACTGACAAAATAAATGCAAAAGGACACTTCAAGAAACGATACAATTAACATTGAATTCAAACGTTTTTCAGAAAATCATGATATGTTGTTATGAGTTCTATATGCTATATATAGGTTGTATGTCCGGGTGTGCTCGGGAACTGGGCATCTAAAAATAATATCTAAATGAATTAATTGAGAATGGTTTTGAAACTCAAGAGACGGTTAAAATATCAACCCCGGCAGTAGTAAATGCGTCTCAGCAATCGAATCCAAACTAATATCCAGGCCATGACCTTATTACACCGAAAATGCTAAAAGAGCTACCAAGTGTTGCTCTAGCATTGCTCTCTGTACTCTTAAATGTCATTCTGAGTTACTTTCCAAACGCGTGGAACAAGTCGCAGTTGCTATTGATAGCCAAACAAGGAAAGTACACACACAGGTGCCTTCTTACAGACGAATGAGCCTAATACCCTGCATTTTCAAATTATTCGAAAGAATTTTGCTTTTAAAGATATCTCCTATTCTCCATCGTAACAAAGTTATACCAGAACACCAATTCGGCTTTCATGAAAAACGTGGTATTGTAGAACAAGTCAACCGAATTACAAATGAAATAAGGAAGGCATTCGAGTTCAAGGTGCTTCTTGACGTAGCGTTTAATAAGATTTATCAAAACTTTAGCTAACCATTTATACAATATACTCGAGTCATGTTTATTATAATAAAGGTTTACGACTTGTAAACTTACTGGTAGGCGTAAATTGAGCAGATACAGGAATATATTTCTTATGTAAAATCAAGAAAATATCGAAATGCCCAACCATTTTTTTTGAAAAGTGGCATCACTGACAAATGTTTTTTAAAATTGAGTTTTAATACCTCTCTCTCGAATCAGAGAGTTTTGTATCATGTAGTAGGGATAAGTGTGAGAGCGCCTTAAAATAAGCGTTTTTTATAACATTTTCCATTATTGCCAGATCGAACAAAATAAGAATTTTTGGGCATTTTAAATTAAAACACCCAACATTTACTACGATTGCAAATTATTATATATTGGACTTTTAATATATGACGAAACTACTTAAATCCTTTTTTATGATTTTATGGTATATTAAAACAACTGACTTTTGATCTTTCAATACTTAATGAGGTGAATTAAGCCTGTTAGTTCCCAATTAAT
The DNA here is from genome assembly GCF_016617805.1 of Bactrocera tryoni. Lineage (NCBI taxonomy): Eukaryota > Metazoa > Arthropoda > Insecta > Diptera > Tephritidae > Bactrocera > Bactrocera tryoni. The sequence goes on from NC_052501.1 coordinate 46,167,141, forward strand.
AAATGTTTTTAATAATTTGTAATTGAATATTAATTCGATTATGCATCAAATTACAAAACGTTTCATGAAATATATTTAAATTACACATTTTCTTGGATTTTCATTGTTTTAAGTTTTTATTAGCGATCTTGAACGGCGGCAACAAATTCAACAAATCTTTCCGTTCCAGTCATTCCAATTGCAAAACGTCAAAACCTACCCAATCCAGTCAACTGTCAAAGTTCGGTAGGTGAGCGGTTCTCACATTTCCAGTGGCAGGAGAGTTGGGGATCTCTTTATCTCTGTCATGTAGTCTTTAACAAAGCGCCGTATGTAGTGACGCGTCAAGAGAAACAACAAAGCTTGTAGAATTGACAAATTATTGTTTTCGTGTTACAATTTAAATATGCTTTTTCTAAAATATGTACACAGAAAGGAATATAGAAGTTCAAAAAGTGTTTTTTTAACGCAGAAACGTTTTATATATTGTCCATTGCATTTTTCGTATGTATCTCCAGTATTTAAAAATGTAGCCTTTTTTACAGAAGTGTGGACTCGCTTTTATAACTTTTTTTTTAGATTTCCTGCCGCTACAATTGAATTAATTTATGTACATAAATATACATACATTGTTCTACATAAATAATATTAAAGAACCTAAAAAATTGATTTTTTATACAAAAAAAGAATGGGTAATAAAGAAATGCTGTGAGAACCTATAAGGACAACATAATTTTAAACAAAGTATATTTAAAATAAAAATATTTTGCTTATGAGTATGATTTGAATAATGCATATTTATTATATCTTAATTTAGTTTGTTAAAATAAATATATATATGTACTTGTAAACAACAAGTGTATCCAACAGTTTTTTAAGTTCAGTATGCAGTTCAAGCTTGTTTCATTTCAATAATAAATATGATAACATTAAAAAATAGTTTACCATTTTTACAGCTTTAACACACACTTTTTCAGGTGGTTTTAGCACAGCACTGTTGCGACAAATAGTATTTGCTTGTCATTGACGACATGTCTACATTGAGACTTTAAAGTCAAAATTTAACGACTTAACAAATTAACTGTAATATATCCCATATACATATTATATGTAATTTTAAATAAATACATATTTGTATATATACATTTATGCACAATGTATGCTGTTATGCGCAATTATAGATATGTATATATACATATATATGAATATACATACCATGTATACTTGTAGTATTTAATTATTTATACTTTCTTGGGAGTGTTAATATCATATTCTAACATGTACGTTTGCATTGTATATTCATACTTTAACAAACACTCGCCATTTTTAATTATACATCCAGTATATATTTTATTTATTTTCTTTGACGTCTAAACTAATAACAATTGCAAATTTTCAACATGTTTCGCTCCTGTTTTTTGTAGTATTGGCTTAGTTATTTTTATTGTATTTGCAGGAATATTAATTATCACTTACATTTATTTTTGTGTGTTTTATTTGCATATATTAATTGATTTTAATTAAATGTTATTATTATTACTTTTATACGGCTTTGTTCTCTGGAATATGTTCCCTTTTTGCGTTCATATCGTAAAATTTTTGGCACATTTCTTCTCATTTTTTTTCTTTACTTTTGGGAAAAAAATTATGGGAAAAACGTGCTTAGCAATCACAGTACTTGTACTTTTATTTGGGAATGGTGTACAATTCAAATATTTTAGCCACACTAAAGAATAGTACCAAATTTAAATATTCATACATATCTTTGACCATGCATGAAAATATTTACATGTTATAGTTTATTATTTAAATACTATTTGGGGTTTGTGATTAAAAATTTGATTAGAATTTTAGATCACAAAATAAAAAAAACTTTTTCAAATGTTAATTCAATTATTTTTAAAGCAATATTTGGAGCTATGGTTGTATTAAACTTAGTATGGTTAACCAATACTTAGTTTCTTGCATTATATTGTCTACATAAATTTACTTTAACATTTGTTAGCAATGTATAAATCTATAATTTTTTGTCATTGACCCCATAAATTCGATAAAATAAATTTCTTTACCAAGTTTTCTATTTGCCAGAATATTTTGAAATGAAAAGTTTTTTACAAAATACATTATACCATATGTAAACACATGTCCACATTTATTCGTATGTATGAATGTAAGTATGTCTGGTTTACTGAACATACATAGCTGTCTTCGATTCGCCATTTCTCTACTCGCTTCTACTTTCTTGTCCAAATAGTTACATGTAAATCTAACAATAAAGTTATTGTGTTGAATTCGTACAAGAGAGTATGCGGACACCTCATTAATGTGGTATAACCGCTATCTTTAAGGCTATGAACTTAGATTTTGCATATTGAAAATCAGTTTTACTACTGTGAATGATTCAAATGAGAAAATAAATCTCTTTTTTTGTATTAATAAAACTTAAGACTTAAAATTAATTATAGAAATGAATAGAAAAAGGATTGCTGTAACACTTTTTAACAAGAAAAGAACGATAGCACTATTGCCAGAGAACATAAATTATAGAGAAGGTCCGGAAAAGTCTGGGAATTGTCCGCATCTAGTTCGAAAGGAAGAATTTTAATTTAAAAGTTAGAGCTGAGCATGGAATGAAAAATGTGCTCAGAATTAAACATTGTCATTATAGACGTATTATGTACATATGTACATATATGTATATTCGTCTTTTGGCTTATTTTATTATACGTTCATATGCAATCGTATGTTTAGATAAGAGACTCATTTTGTGAATATTTATGATAGCATTCATAATTGATTACATTTTAATTTACGCTCTATTTCAAAAGAATATTTGCAGGCAATGTAAAAACAAGAACTACTTATTAAATATTTCTTTATAATATACCACTTTCATACATTTATACATATGTATGTATAGTGCCTTGAAAAAGTATTTGAAAATTTAGTTTGTAAAAGGCTTTGCAAAAATGCCGTTAGCTGCTGGCTAAGAAGAGTTTGGAGTTCGCAAAACTTACTTAAATCCTGGAACCGAGTTTTGGTAGAAAGTAATTTTTAATAACGAACGAAGTTCAACATATTTGGACCTGATTGTATCATCAAAGATTGACGAAAAGACAGCTTGCAATACAAAGATACGTAGTTGTACAACAACCTAAAAGTTTTAGTAACACCCCTATCAGTCTCCGGATCTTAAGCGGATTGAGCATATCTGCGCAGATTTGGAACGTGCTTTCCGCAAACACAACACAACATCCAAAAATGGGGAGAAATCTCTGCGGAGCGAACAAAAAAATTAGTATTTCCAATGTCAAATAAATTGAAAGATGTTATAAAGAGGAATGGATACGCTACCAGATATTAATTAAAAGTAAAATTAATTTTAGTTTATATAAACTTTTTTACGAATACTTTTGTGATATGAATTCATCGTATTTTCCAGTTGAAGCGCTTTCCTTTAAAATTAAAATTTATTTTTTGAGTTTAAATAAAAGTTAAAACTACAATGCAATAATTAAATAATATATTTCAATAATAATAAAACTTTTGTAAGAGTTGCAGTCTTAACCATATATGCTACATGTTATGCCGCATTGGACTGGGTCCAAAATTGACCACATTCCTTTTCATTATTTATCGGCAATATGGTTTGGTTAAATGCAGCTATATTTGGCAACGGACAATCGATAGTAATTAGATATCGGTATATTTTCCTAAAAACTCGTTGAATATTATTTTAATACATTTCAAAAATCTTTCTAAACTCTTAAGATATAGTTTTAATAATAATTTTTTAATAATTATTTAAGTGCAATATGTATACTATATGTAAATTATAAAAATAATTTTAAAAAATGTAATACAAATAAATTCCGGTGGTCATTTAAGTTTAGTATAATTATATAAATTCTTTAATTTTATAACAAAAAAATAACAATAACAAGAAAAAACGTTAACTTCGGTTGCACCGAAGCTAAATACCCTTCACAGGTGCATTTCTGTCAGTAACTATGTGTTCAGTTTGTATGGAAGCTATATGCTATAGTTAACCGATCTGATCAATTTCTTCGGAGATTACATTATTGCTTTAGAAAATAACATATACCAAATTTCGTTAATATATCTTGTCAAAAGTGAAAGTTGTCCATACAAGAACTTGATTCCGATCGTTCAGTTTGTACGACAGCTATATGTTATAGTTAACCGATCTGAACAATTTCTACGGAGATTACATTGTTGTCTTAGAAAATAATATATTCCAAATTTCCTGAATATATCTTGTCAAATGTGAAAGTTGTCCATACAAGAACTTGATTCCGATCGTTCAGTTTGTATGACAGCTATATGCTATAGTTAACCGATCTGATCAATTTCTTCGGAGATTACATTGTTGCTTTAGAAAATAACATATACCAAATTTCGTTAATATATCTTGTCAAAAGTGAAAGTTGTCCATACAAGAACTTGATTCCGATCGTTCAGTTTGTACGACAGCTATATGTTATAGTTAACCGATCTCAACAATTTCTTCGGAGATTACATTGTTGTCTTAGAAAATAACATATACCAAATTTGGTTAATAAATCTTGTCGAATGTGAAAGTTGTCCATACAAGAACTTGATTCCGATCGTTCAGTTTGTATGACAGCTATATGCTATAGTTAACCGATCTGAACAATTTCTTCGGAGATTATATTGTTGCCTTAGAAAATAATATATATACCAAATTTCGTGAATATATCTTGTCAAATGTGAAAGTTTTCCATACAAGCATTTGATTCCGATCGTTCAGTTTGTATGGCAGCTATATGTTATAGTGGTCCGATATCGAGTGTTCCGACAAATGAGCAGCTTCTTGAAGAGAAAATGACGTTTGCAAAATTTCAAAACGATATCTTAAAAACTGAGGGACTAGTTCGTATATATACAGACAGACGGACGAACAGACGGACAGACAGACGGACATGGCTAAATCGACTCAGCTCAACATACTGATCATTTATATACTTATATACTTTATAGGGTCTCCGACGATTCCTTCTGGGTGTTACAAACTTCGTGACAAACTTAATATACCCTGTTCAGGGTGTTCAAAAATGAACATGGTAATTCAGTACGCATTGTTATTCTTTATAATCGGCGTGCTAGCAGAAATCTTCATTTACTATCGATTGAAAACCAGGCGACGACTACAAGCTGCAGTCACTTTTGCCACCCAAGAGAATGTTCAAAATTGAACAGGATCATTACTTCAAAAAAGGCGGAATAATTAATATATTTATATTTACACGATTTTATATTATTTACAAATAAGATAAGAAATATTGTAGCTATTGTAATAAGTTATACAGTCCACTAATAATCATTTCTTTCCCTCGGCAATATGTTCAAATATCATTGAACATGCTTATTTATCAGCAAAGCCGAAATTCTACTGAATACAAATATCTATTTATATAAACATATATATGTACATACATAATGCATTTACATGCAATGCGCATGCAATAAAAACAAAAATGCATAGGGACACATGTCATAAATTTAGAGAAGAGATAAGATTATCATACACACACATATGTATCAAAACAACCCCATGTCATGCAGCAATAAACAATATGCTGCAATACATATAATATACACACATACGCATATATTTCACATATATGTGAATAAAGGTTAAGCGTTTTGCTTCACTTATTCCTTACCTCGGGTGGGGGGCAATAAATGATAGCTAACGGCTCCTTTATTTGAAATATTTCCTTTTAATTCTTCTTTTACTTTTTTCTTTCAAATCTCAATCGAAAACATTCCTTTTATTTACAAATTTTACTTCCCCCCACCAGTGGTAAGGGGTAAAAGAAGAATTAAAAGGAAATATTTCAAATAAAGGAGCCGTTAGCTATCATTTATTGCCCCCCACCCGAGGTAAGGAATAAGTGAAGCAAAACGCTTAACCTTTATTCACATATATTTGAGATGAGAAATCCGGCTCGAAGGACCAAATATATATTAATAAAGGTTAAGCGTTTTGCTATCACTTATTGCCCCCCACCCGAGGTAAGTGAAGCAAAACGCTTAACCTTTATTAATACAGGGTATAAAAACCATTATTTTATTAGAAGAAGAGTTGTTGTCTATTTAGATCACAAAAATAAGTAATAGAATACCATATTCCATGGTCTAGTGTAAGTAGATTATATGTTGGACTAGTCGAAATAGTTTGGTTGTGGTCTCGTATTGCATGATCTAGTGAAGGTGGTAAATGTGTTAGACTGGACGAAGTGGTTCGGTTGCAATGGTTTTGTGTTAGTATAACTTCTGTTGGGCTAAAGGAAGTAGATTGGCGGGTGGTCTTGTATTGTGCAGCGTTGGGCTAGAAGGTCATGTCTAATGACATCGCAATGTTAATGTAACTTTGTTTTTCTTTACGTTTAAAACACCACTAGTGTTGGTTACAACGTACCGTGGTCCTGCCTAAGTGCATAACGTGGTTATAATTTTTGCAGAAATTGCTTACACAACCTTTCATACATATATTGTATGCGTACTGATGGCACCAGCAAAAACATCTTCATTCATGAACGCAAGAGCACTTTCAACAGACAAACTCTTTTCATTCATAAATATAGATGAGCACATGTGCGACTGCTAGATCTTTTAAGATGATATCAAAACTTTTAATGTAAATGCGTAAATTTAAAACTAATTACCTTAAACTAATATTAATTATTTGGGTAATAATACAAAATATACTCTATTATATATTTTTAATGATTTTATGGAATCATCATAAAATATCATCATCATACTTATATACTAAGTATATGCTTTGATACCAAATACATATGTACCGATCATATATATAAGTTATATGCCGAGTCGGTTGCGCATAGAAAATAAACGAATCTGTAAGCGTACATTCCTTGCATTGGAACTAAGAAAAGTAAGATATTTTTATAACTATAGCTTACGTTCTCTGCGTACGAAGACATGTTGTATGATCGCTTCGCTAGAGAGTAACGCTTTTCGACTCGAAGCCAGCCAGCCAGATGTTCTCAATTATTTTGCTACCCCCATCATCATTATGGGCGATCTCAATGCATGGAGCCCATTATGGGGTTCCACGGTTACAAATAAAGAGGCGGAATAATAGAAGATATAATTTTATCTCATGACCTTATCGTGCTTAACGACGGCTCACCCACACACTTTTCAACACATGGAACATTTACCCATCCCGATGTTATTCTTGCTTCCGCTACTCTAGCTCCCAAACTCACCTCCCTTACCCTTGATGATCTCCACAACAGCGACCACTTCCCCATCATCACTTCCCTTTCCACTCCCAAGTCCTACAACTTGAAGCCCACGTCGAAGTTCTTGACAGAAAAGGCAGACTGGCCAACGTTTTGCTCGATTTCCATATCTCTCTCCAACAATAAACCACCGTGTCATAATATATGTAAATGCCAAAACTACTGCAATAAAATCAATTATCCGTTCTGCTGCTCATTTAACCATTCCCCAATCCAGCACTAAAAAATTTACAGCGAAATTGCCTTATTGGTCAAACTTACTCGCTATCCTTAGAAATAATAAAAAACGCTTGTGGACGAAGTTCAAACGGAATAGAACCGATAACAACCTTATAGAATATAAAAGCCAACGCCGTGGTTAGGAAGGAGCTAAAGTCGGCCAAAAGAATATCACTAGAAAATATTACATCTAACATAAACCCATCTTCGAGCCCCAAATAAATTTGGTCGGATATAAAAGCCCTTACAGGATGTAATAAACGTTTTGGTTTATCGCATATTCATACAGACCAAGGGCCTTTATTCTCACCCCAAGATATCGCAAAAAAATTTGCACAAACATGGTCATCTCTTTCCGAAAATTCCTTTTTCCACACCAGTTTCAACTCACTAAAAAATCAAGTCATTACTGAACCCTATAATAACCCTTCACCCTCCCCAAAAGCTCTCTCGATTGAGGCCGATATTACCACAAGCGAATATGACATCACGATTTTGGCACTAGCAGGAAAAACACCAGGCGCTGACAAAATATCCTACCCCATCCTAAAAAACATCCCTAACCCCATTAAAAGTAGACTCGTTAACCTCTACAACAAAATTCTTAACTCCGGAATATATCCCCAACAGTGGAAAATAGCCACAATCATACCCGTCCCAAAGCCTAATAAACCCACTTCCCACATAGAAAATTATAGACCCATATCCCTCCTCCCCTGCATGTCCAAAGTTTAAGAGCTGATGACCTTATAAGCCCTAACCAATTTGGATTTCAAAAAGGATTACGAGTTATTGATCCACTCCTTTTCTTCGAGCATTTTGCCTCTAAGGCCTTAGCAACTCGAAACCACGTTTCCATATTAAGATTGGATTTTGAGAAGGCTTTCGATAGGGTTGGAGCACATATAGTGCTCAACGAACTAAAGCGTTGGAAAATTGGCACCAAAATTTACAATATTGTAAAAGCATTTTTATGTAATCGCAAGTTTGTTGCCCGCGCCAACAGACACCATTCTCTAATATATAATCTCTACAACGGCATACCCCAAGGTTCCCCCTTTCAGTAACTCTTTTCATCATAGCGTTTAACAAAGTTAGTTCGATAATCTCCTCAAATCCAAGGGTCGAACATTTCGCTTATGCAGACGATGTCGTAATTTTCACAAAAATCAAAGAACAAGTTAAGCATATATTTTTAAAAATTCTAAATGATATTAATAAATGGTCAGAAAGGTCTGGTGCCAATATTTCAGCAAGCAAATCCTCCAGCTTTCATATCTGCGGAAAGCACAATTGCTCCTTTCCCTCCCTTTACATGTTTAACATCCAAATCCCACACACTAATACTTTAAAAATACTAGGCCTAATATTTGATGAGACTTTGTCATACAAAGAACATTGTAAGTCTGTTAGATTAAGCTTATTATCTAGGCTTAATATCATAAAATTTTTGTCTTCTAAATATAGCTTATGTCACTCAAACACAATTGTTAATGTAACAAAAGCCTTATTGTTATCTAAGATTGACCATGGACTGTCGATATACGGGCACTGTGCTAAAAACCATATCAAACTTATTTCCCCACCATACCACGCGGCAGCTAGAAGGAGTATTCGAGCCTTTCCTACTTCGCCAATAAAAGCCATTTTACCGGAAGCTGGACTACCAATTATTGCGCAAAGAACCGCGCGTAACACGATGGTGCTCATTCCAAAGATATTTCAGGCCAGAAACGAATTGCTGCTTACACAGGTTAGAACAGCTTTAAAACACACTAATGTAAGCCGCAAGCCATCTACGATATCACGTTGCCTAACTATTGCGAAACAACTTAACATCGTCGCAACTCCATCTTTGGTTGAAACAGCAATATCCCCATCCTACTCTTCACTTAAAACATCACTTATTACCACTTCACAACAACACCGCAAACAGTCTACAAGTAACAACGAATACCAACAACTACATAACAAAGCCTTTGAGCATTACAACAAAACTTGGGAAGTAGAGTATACAGACGGATCTAAATCCGACACAGGTACTGCGTTTGCTGTGACAAATAAGCTAGGTTCCACCATTGCTGTATATTCTCTGCCACCGTACTGCTCGGTATTCACAGCCGAAGCAGCTGCAATACTTGAAGCGGTACTTTTTGCCTCCCGCAATGGAAAGAAAACGGTCATTTGTACCGATAGCAAATCCGCCATCGATGCTATTTTTAACCAATCAAATTGCATACCAATGATCCAAAAAATCCGTAACATTATTATGCAACACAGCAATGTAATCAAAATAATGTGGGTACCTGCCTACATAGGGATCCATGGAAATGAAACTGCAGATAGAAGAGCGAAGGCAGCCTGTTGCGAGCCTCTGTATATATCTGAACACTTCACCGACAAAGATATACGTAAGCTTGTAAAACAATCTATTAGTATCACCTTTTCAAGTGAGTGGAGAGATTACAAACACCATTACAAAGACTGTAAACCTACTGGGTCGAAACCATATTACGGCACTAGCTGTCTTACTAGGAATATAACAACATTTACCCGCCTGTGAATTGGTCACACACTTGCAACACATGCGCATCTCTTGAATGGCTCTACCAAACCAAACTGCCCGCATTGTGGATCCTCCGATTTTAAAGTAATGCACATCCTCGACAACTGCCCAGACCTGCAACAGATACGACTTTCTTTGTTCAATAACACTAAACCATCTGACTATCTCAAAACGACAAATGTCCGTAGTATTAACCTAATTGCAAAATTTGTAGCACTCTCTTAATTAAATATATAAAAATACATAATTATAACCACTATCCTTAAGATCTAAAAAATAGATATCCTAAAAGTTGAATATACAGTATATATCATTATTTATTCTTCTTTAAACGATCATGTTCTCATATACTGTCATAACCACCTAGAACTTAATGTTTACCTAAGCCGAAGGCCCTGGCAGCCAGTGCTTTAGCTCGTAAGTGAGGTAATTATTTATAATTGTTTCTCTTTTAAATAAATAAATAAAAATAATTATATGTGGTACGAGAAAGCGTTGGATACAAGTATAAGTAGAGTGAGACAGGTAGGCAGCAATACTACAGCTTCCGGACTGGAGAGCAGCCTTTCTGCGTTAAGCCAGTTTATTATAGATGGGTATTATTACGGATTTGTGGTGAAGTCGACCACCAGAATATAAAGCAAAAAAACTCTTAGAAAATTAATTCGCAAGCTTTTCGACAAAGCCAAACGTACTGGCAACTGGGATGAATACAAACTGCACTTTACAACTTATAATAAAGAAATTAGGTCTGCGAAAACCAACAATTTCAGGAAACTCTGTGACAACGCCGCAGAGGCAAGACTGGCATAGCATTAGCTAAAAAATATCTGATGACACCTATAAGACCATCACAGAAAAAAGGGCAAAGGCACTATTGCTTGTGTACTTACCAGAGGCTGGTCGAGGCGACCAAATTTCAGCAGATCGCACATAAGGCAGAACGTTCGGATTGGGTAGTCGCTAGAAATTTCTTAACTGCAGACTCAATCGAGTGATCTCTGGCCTCCTTATCAAAATATAAGTATCCGGGGGTAAGTGGCTTCTTTCCAGCACTTCTGTAACAGGGAGGACAAGTCCTACTGCCCCACCTCGGTGGGTTGACGAAAGATAGCCTTGGGATGACGTATATACCTGAACCATTGTAAAAGTGGTAAGCTTAAGTCCCACTTGCATTCCTTTCAAGTATTATGTTTTGTGACTTTATCAAAATCTTCCGCTTTTGGTATTAGGTCTGCTCGAATTATTATAAATTACGTACATACATAACTAATTTTTTTCAATGTGTTTCTATTTCTTCTGACTAATTTATCATTTTTTGTATAAAATAAGATTTCAACACATGTTTTTAACTTTTGTTATAATAAAGCCAAAGAATTTTAAAACGTTGTAAAATTCAAAAATATTAAAAGAATACCATTAAAAAATCCATTAATCTGTATTGCCCGTGATCCTGTTATTATATAAGTACATAAGTACCCTGCCAACCATGAGCGGGTAAAAAACCAGATAATCAGTGGGTAAACCCGTGGGTAAACATGTGTAGTTTAACATAGGCCGAGCGAATATTCTACCCACACACGTACGTATACATGTGATCATACATCTTTGTTGCGCTCATTCAGCAGTGTCATATAAAAAAGTATATCTGTCCTGCTCTAATATCCCCAATCGACGGTTGATGCAGGGTTACATTTTCTCTTTTTAAATAGCTGATGCAGGGTTGCATTTTTAATTCCTACTTTTAAAATTTAAAAGAAAACTTTTTAATTTTTAAAAATTTTTATTTTATTTTATTTTTTACATTTTTACATAAAATTTATTATAATTTATATATAAACAAAAATATATTTAATTTAAAAAAATAATTAATATCTGAAAAAAGATAATAAAAGACACATATTTGAAATAAAATAAAAGTTATTAAAACCTGAAAATAAATAATAATTACATTGAATTTGTAATATCTAAAAAAACAAGAAAGATTAATTGTAAAAAATGATAATAATATCTGAAAAAAAAAGATTAATATTATCTGAAAGAATAAAATATATTAAATACAAATAGAATTTACTCTGAAAGCAAAGATTAATTAAATAAAAATAGTGATAAAATCTGAAAAGAAAGAATAATTAAATAAAAATAATAATAACATCTGAAAGAAAAGATAAATATTATTTGATCATTTAAAATATAAAACAAACATTTGTTTTCACATATTATATTGGATTGTGCAGGCCGCCTTAAACGCATAAAATACATATGTACATATGTATGTATTTATTTTTGCGTATTATATTGGACTGCGCAGTCCAATTTCAAAGTACACACACTTTTTTCACATACTTACTTAACAATTGATATTTGCCGCTTCTGATGATATAGCTGCTGCTGCTACTTCCAATTCAGTTCTGATTTCCAATGCTATAAAAATAAATGAAGTAATTATTTTCAAAATATTGTTAAAAAATCACATAAAATTCATTTACTTACCTTCTTGTTGTACGAGCCTCCTTTACGATGGTACGATCACGAACGTCATGCATCTTTCAATCGTTTTTTTATTACCCTTTTTGGGATTTTCTATTGTCACTATTGACAATTATGTTTTCTCCTTCGCACCCATTCAAATAAATCAAGAAATGAAACAAACTTTTTTTCATCGCAATTAGGTAAACAAAAAATAACCCGAAAATGTGCGTTGGGGTTAGTGTATAGAGAAAAAATATTTGTCACAATCGGGTAGCCGTGGTTGGCAGGGTATATCTTCTCTAACAACAGACAAAAACAGTTCCAGAAAAGGCTATATGTGTGTGTGTGTCGATAACAACAACAAGCTTCTCCGCAGGCATAGTGGAAAAAGATATCATTAACGTATTTTTAATTTCCTATTTCAAATAATTTAAGAGTTGCCTACTTGAATAAGAATCTGAAGTAAAAACTATTTAGTATCCATAACGTATACATTGTATCATTTAAGATCATTCAACTTTAAGAGCTTCCCAATTTAATATCGTCATTTTTAAATACAGTTATGGAACCCTACTAATCAGTATACTGAAATATTTTTTTATATGAAGGAAAAAATCTTATTAGAAAAGAAATCCCTAATTACTAATAAAATATTAAAAAAAATAGCAACGTCATGCGTCACAAAGCAGCCAGCAAAGAACTCTTCTTAATATTCATTTTTTGATATGGAACATTTGTAGGCGCGGGTAAACATGATTTTCGCCGTGGCGATCGCCACGCTATATTACGTGGTAGTCTATACATATTCTATATCTAGCATATATACATATCTTTATATATATACACTAGTGGGCAAGATTATTTTGACGAAACTCTTTTTGACTATTGAACTTAGCGTTGCTTGAAATCGTCAAATAACGGTGCGAAAATTAGGCGCAAAACAAAGAATCTATTGCATCTAGCTATGTGCATGCCAAATTTTATTTCGTTTACCTTTCGCATTCTCTTTCTGCTGATAAGAATGCATGCAGACATCGGCTTTTTGCGTGGCACAAGTATTTTGACAGCATCTTTATGAAAATATTTTCACACTTTTAAGCACGCGAGAATTAAAGAACTTCTGTGTTTAACTTTGAGCAATATTAAACGTTGTTATTAAAATAGAAAGTTATTAAAAATTATTAATTAACATGGGTAAAACGGCTGAGCTAAGTTTGGTTACCAGATCCTCAATGGTAGCAAAGTTTTACGCTGGAATAGCAGTCAAAGACATTGCCAATGAGTTTAAAGTATCGCGTCAAACTGTGTAATACTAAATTGAAAAGTTTAAAAAGCATAATGACATGCGTTATTTGAGAAGATCAGGTGCTAAGCGCAAAACAGATCTCAGTGAAGACCGAGTCCTTGTACGGGAATTTAAAAAAATGTTTTTCTAAAGCCCCAATCCGCAGCAGATCAATTTAATTTGACAGCTAAAACACCAATTAGCGAGCGCACAGTCCGTCGACGATTAAAATAATGTGATTTAAAGACTTATAAAGTCAAGGAAGTACCATATATAACAAAAGCGAACAAGCTCAAAAGACTGGCTTTCACAAAGGAATATGTCCATAAGCCAAAGGAGTTCTGGAGGAGCGTTCTATGGACAGATGAAAGCTCCTTTGAGTATAATTCATCAAAAAATAAATTTTTTGTTAGATTACCAATGGAAAAAAGGCAGAAAAGGCGGCCCGTTTGCACAAAAGTAAGCCATGGTGGAGGCTCTGTGATGTTCTGGGGATGTGTAGCGTATAATGGACTGGGTGACTTCGTTCCTGTCACTGGCTCGATGAACCAAGGCCCATATTTACGGGTTCTAGAAGATAATGCATTTACTTCTGGAGACAGGCTTTTTGGTCAATCCTTCATTCTGCAACAGGATAACGCCCCATGCCACAAAGCCAAGATGATTACAACATTTCTGAAGGATGTTGGTGTTACCACTTTGGACTGGCCACCTCAAAGTCCAGATTTAAATATAATTGAAAACGTCTGGTCTCTTATGAAACGTAAAAGAACAGTATCGTTGAATAAAACCAGAGAAGAGACAATTTCTGAGGTCAGTTCCCTTTGGGAACAGATATCTCCAGAGATCATCCAAAACTTAAACGATGCAGTACCGGGACGCCTGGAAAAAGTTATTGAAACTAAAGGAAATTATATATTTTACTAAATTCTTTTTTTTGCCTTTAGTTTTTTTAAGTTTACACTTTGTTATTCACACAAAAAGTTACTTGTCAAAATTCTTATGCCACGACATGAAAATTACTTTAGCTTATATTTTTTGAAGTTCACATGACAAAATGTTGAATTCATTATTTTTAAGTTTGTATTAGCACTATGTAATACAGAAAAAAAATCATTGAGTTATATTAAGCCATTGCAAAGTTATATAAGAACTTAAACCATTTGTTTTTCGTCAAAATAATTATGCCGACTAGTGTAAATCTTCTGACCGTGTGTTTGTAGTTGAACTGCTCCTGAACGGCTGGACCGATTTTGATGAAATTTTTTGTGTGTGTTCAAGGAGATTAGAGAATGGTTTAGATTCACAATTTGGTCCACTGGAAAATGTTTTTTAAAATTAATTTTTCATTTTTAATCAATTGCTATTTTTGAAATGTTTGACCGATAGATTGCGCTACCATCGCAGTATCCAATATTCAAACCTTAAATTGGGGTAAACGTGCAATAAACAAAACGATGCCACAGTAAAAGGCGACATCTGTAGATACGTTTTCATAGCGTGGACAGAGTTGTTTGTTCTTAGGTGATTCAATACATCTATGGGTAGCTATAACATTTTTTTCCTACCTGCTAACTATTGGAGGGGGTATCTTGACAGGCAATTTAAAATTGCAAAAGATCTGGCATAAAAAAATAACTGAAGTGTTGATAAAAAGGTCTATTAAAACTTGAGATATACAGAAATTTTTTCGAAGCATTGCAAGACTGATGCCATAGCCAGCCGATTTTTTGTCTTTCCATGCTTGAGAACCGTTTCTTAATATGCAGTCCACCAGGCTGACAATCGATTCGACTCGATTGATTTCACTGATGCACAGCCCAAATTCAATAGTATTTTTACCCCATAAACCAATTCTTTCTTAAAGCACGAAATGCTTTTTGATTCATTTTTGTTGCTTCACTAAAAATGCGATTATTTCTTAACTAATACTTATAATCTAACTAATAGAAATCATATAGATGGTATTAGTAGTACTACCTATGTATCAGCCACAGTAAAACATGGGCGGGTCCTCTAGTATATGTACATATATTTTTACGCGGCTTGCAAAAATCTATGTCGATATGTATGCAAGCTCATACATAAACATACATATTTACGCTGGTTTGTTGGAGAAGCTGTTACAGCGGCAAGGGAAGCAGTGGCAATTGGCGGTCGTTCGTTTGTGTTTTCGGCACAGCTCGGATTTTCTACCAACAACACAATGTTGTGACGCTTTGTCGTCGCGTTAGTTCTTTGACACACTGACTCTTCGACAAACGTGAGCTTCGCCCTTGGTTGTATGTGAGAACGGAGATTTCGCATGAAGCAATAAGTGTACACATTTACATAAAAAGTTGTGTGTAGGCAAATTTACAAATATTATACGTATGGTCTGTCACAAGAATGATAGAGAAAGAGATTACGCAATGTGCATGTTTGTTTTCAGTCAGCTGTTCTTGCTGACGTCACGGTTGACTTATTATTCGCCCGCGCCTTTGAATATGAGTTCGAATTGTATTTTCGCGTGTAGTATTAATTGTGACATTTTATATTTTTTAAAATGAGTTGCGCAGTGTTCGGATGCAATAATAACAATGTTAAAAATAGTGCTACGAAATGGAGATTTTTCCATTCCCCTTAGGATAAAACAGTACTAAAACAGTGGATTCATTTTTGTGCACTTCGCGCTAGAAGCCTTCGTAAGAAATTTGCAGTTTGAAATGGGTAATTATAGCATTTTGATTACAATAATTTAACTTTTATAACAAAACACTCTTGCTGGTTTAAGTTCGCGGAGTCTAACAAAGTTGTTACCTAGCGCTTTTCTCACGTTAACCAGATTAACTCCTGCAGAGGCTAATGAACGGTAGAAAAGGATGGAGTCTCGTTTAAACCAGGACGTTTTAGAAAATTTGTATAGCGTAATCAGGTTAAAAGGCGGTCTTCACGATCACCCTGACAGGAAGGAGTTCAAGTATAGGCTACGTTCCTATATACTTGGTCACAACGAAGGACCGATTACAGATGAAGGAAATGTTGAAGTCGACAACACCCCAGATTTCGAAGGGAATTACTTATCTCTAACCAGTAATTATCAAAATATTAAACGTACATAGTATTATAATCCTAAAACTACAGAAAATATTTTTATATGAAAATGTATTGATGCTAACAAATGCAAATATTTACTTACATGCAAACTAAGTTTTTGCATACTAACCACTGTTTCTTATCCTAATGGTAATAATAATCTTAACTACCAATTTATTCCATTTATTTATACGCATGTATGTACTTATGTTTATTATATTTTTGCAGGTAATATTTTTCAACGTGTGTCAGTTGATCTAAATTCCGCTGACCCAATTGAAAAAAATGATGGCTTGAAGATTCTCAACAACGACGGGCTTGAAAATTTGGCAGGGTACATCTGCCACAAACTTGGTAAAGACAACCCCGAAATTTGTGCATATTCAGAAAATTGTTCGTCTTATACTTGGGTAGATCACCTATCTGAAGGAGGACTCTCAAAACCAATAGATTTGTTGATGGAGCATATGAGAGCCTTGCTAGCAGTATTTGACGACTTAAATAGTACTGATTTGCATATACATATGTAAAAATTACGTCCAGAAGCACTTGGATTTAAGTAATTTTGTAAATTGTAGCACCAAAGTAAAATATTTGTTTTTCAGAGCTAGAATGTGTTTTGGGATTCGTTTCTTATATAAAAACTTAATTGAAAATATGTACAGCAAAAAAATTAAATAAGACAATAAATTGATAGTTGGTCACAAAATATTCAGTATTTTTATTTGCATAAATGTATATATTTGAAACAAACACAGCAAAGAGATAAAATTAAAAAATACAACAAAAATAAAATGAAATAAACATGTAGGTAAATGCTCACTATAAAATATTTACTTATATTGATATCTTTTATTAATATTCACTTATATTGATGTTAACTTTTAATGATATTCACGCTTTTGTATGCCTACAATACAAAATTGATTCTTATTGCAAAGAAAAACAAGCAACTGAAAATCAGCTGATTGTACGTTGGTCAACCGCGACGTAGATGCGCAGAACGAACAAAATTTGAACTCGTCATTGCGCAATCTTGTTTCTATCATTCTTGGGTCTGTCATATTTGCTTATATGCACACATAATTACATACATTCATATGTACGTGAATATGCGCGACCGCTTGGTCTTTTAATATGTCATCAAACATATGTATAATGCCCAGCAAATAAATATGTAAATATGTATATAACTTATTAAACATACATTAATTAAATATTTAGGTAATAATGCATGCAGAATTGAGCATTTTCGGTGTTGAATGAGAAATATAATGCTAATTTCAATGTAAAGAAATGTACGCCTACAGATTCGTTTATTTTCTATGCGCAACCGACTCGGCATATAATTTATATATGATCGGTATATATGTACATATGTGTGTATTTGGTATCAAAGCATATACGTACTTAGTATATAAGTATGTATGTATATATCGTCACCTGAAATGCAAAATAACGTAACAACATTTTCGGAAATTTACAGTGGCATGAATTAAACACGAAATAAAATGGAACATGAGTGAAACAAAATTTTAATATTGGTTAAAACTGGTTTATATCTGACCGCAGAACAAGGAAATGTTGAACCTACATACATATGTAATATTATGTATGTAATTTGAAGTAGTGAAGCGTAATCAATAAGACACTCATTTTCGAATCTTTTGATGATACGTTATTTTGCATTTCAGGTGACGATATGTACATATGTATGTATATTAAAATTTACCTACATACATATGTATTTCATGATGATTCCATAAAATCATTAAAAATATATAATAGAGTATATTTTACATTATTACCAAAATAATTAATATTAGTTTAAGGTAATTAGTTTTAAATTTATTCATTTACATTAAAAGTTTTGATATCTTCTTAAAAGATCTAGCAGTCGCACATGTGCTCATATATAATTATGTGTGCATGTAAACAAATATGACAGACCATACGCATAATGTTTGTAAATTTGACAACATGCAACATATGCTTCATGCTAAATTTCCGTCGCCACATACAACCAATGGTGAAGCTCACGTTTTGTCAATGTGTCGACGGATCTATATACGCGGCGACAAAGCGTCACAACATTGTATTGTTGGTAGAAAATCCGAGCTGTGCCGAAAAAATAAGCGAGCGAGCGCCGATTGTCACCGCTTCCCTTGCTGCTCTAACAGCTTTACCAACAAACTTGTGTACATATACATATGTATGAGCGTGTATACATATCAACGCAGATTTTTGCCAGCCACGGAAAAATATTTTAGGATTGACAAATATTATAAATCGACAAAAGCTTTGTTGCCTCTTTTCTCACTTCTTTCTGTGAAGAAACATCAGAAAGTTGTTCAATTTATAACCGTCGCGAAAAGACGCTTGTAGGCAAAGGCTTGCTCGGGGAAATGTGAAGGTGTTTGCTTTTCTGAATGACGTGAGTTTGCCTGTTGAAAGTGCGCTTGCGGTCATGAACGAAAATGTTGCTGTTTTGTGTTTTTCTACAAATTTGGGCATCGACTGTTTGGCTGCCATATTGACTTGTGTCGTAGCTGATGCTATTTGAGACAATTGTTGTTTTTCTAGAACAATGTTTGTAATTTTTGCGGGTGACATATTTACATGTGTACGCATATTTGTATGTAAGTTTGTGTATGTATTATTTGTGTGCCAATGTCATGCGAGCATATTTACATACATATGTACATATGAGCAGAGCGCACTTGTTATTAATGATAAGTAATAATATGATTTGAATTCGCGAAAGTGAATATGGTCATGATACATGTGGATAAAAGTTTATCCGATATGATTTATGTAATTTATCACTATTGAAATATACATATTTAATTTTGTTAATATATTATGATAGTTTGTTATTTACATACATACATACATATATAAGGAAGTATACACAAAAGCATGAAAATGTCAAATATTAGAAATAATTAAAAAATAGGCCTTATTTTCACATTAACTACGAATATTGCTTTGAAAAAGCTAATTAATTCAAATGTATTCAATTGCACCTGTATTCATACATATGTATGCACAAAAAGAATTTATATGAATACATATATTTGCATATAAACGTATAAAAATATAAGCAAAAGAGCTATTATACATATAGTTCTGAGCATAATTTTTATTCAATGCTCAGCTCTGTTCAAGCGCAACTGTTAAGATTTCTCCTGCCGAGCCGGCAGTGGTGAAACTCCTTCATCTCGACCGAGGGAATGTACTACAAGATATGGAACAACAATAGATGCTGTATTTATTAGATATTTTGATAATGTGATGTCTAATACTTTTGTAACATACTTCAGTTATCATCGACCAATTGTCACAGTAATACCGTCAGAGGCAACTTCGAATGTAACTATTACGGAAGTCACTGATGAAAATAATTGAGTTGACGGGTTTTAAACAAATATTTGGATAAAATTTTGTATATAAAGAAAATAAATGTTTATTGAATAAACTATCTGTCATTATTTTCTGGAAAAGATTTATAATAATGTATTCTTTCATTGTGTACCATACTTAGTTCCTGTCATAATCTGTACTTTTTAACCTATTACTTATATAAAATAATTTCGATGTTTCACATATGCCAGCTGTCAACTGACAGCTCACTTTTATTTTTTGTTTTCCTACGTATTTCCCTATAAAAAGTGGTCACTGCACGGTGGATTTTCTTATATTGTAAGTGACTCACTCATAGGATTAAAGAAAGTCATATTATTCAAAAAATTTAAGTTTTTGCATTTTCTTAAAGTATAATGCGTATATCTTAAATATTTTTTAAAGTAAGTCGGGAAAATACTTTTCAAATGCGTTTCCCTCAAAATAATATTTTTTAAACTGGTGACTATTAACGCTTGAAACTAGCTCGGTAGACTTCAATGAAATTTATACAGCTTTTTGAAAATATGAAAAACTAGTGCCCATGGAAGGATTTTTTTCTTAAAATTTTACAAACAATTAACTGCTGTTTTTCCCGAAAATGTGGATTTCTTGAAACCAAAAATTTGTTAATTAAAACAAAAAAAAATGCTACTATTTTTAGATAAATTTCAAAGGATTAGGATCGCCACAAGTATAATAACTTCGATTGAAACTAGATCAACTCAAACAGACAAGTCAAGTCAAAACCTTATTTAATAATGCTATGTTTTTACGTTTATAAAATAAACGAATTTACTGTCAAAAAAATTTAAATTGCCCGTTGGAAGTTATCACTCGGCTCTTTTCTTTTCATTAAATGCATTATATTATAAGGATGTCATATTAAGCTACTTACATATAAAGGAAATATACAGGAACCCGGTAAATATTATATTAAAATTTATCGGAATATATCTTGCAGCCCGAAAAAACGCCGTTTTATTTTATAAACTATAAAGTTTTAAAATTATATGTCTTGATATTGTCGTAAGAATGCTCGTCAATTATGTTATTGGTAAGTTCTTCGAAATATTTAAAATGATACACATTTTCTTTAACGGTAATATCCCACTCTACGTCATAAAAGTATGTAGTCGAAGCACCCTGCGCTCCTATAATAACTTTTTCGAAATTTCTGAATATGAAAAGTAAGTCAATAGCACTCTATTGTGTATAATAAAAATGAAAGACATAATTTTGAGTATAGTTTCAGTGGAACTTCCAGCACCAAGCTTGCGTTATCATTGTGGAAAATGTGAGAAACCGAGCAATTGAGAATATTAACCCTGGACGGGCTTCGTTATCTTGCCCTTGTTTGCAAAGCACGATGGTTGTTAGTCGAATAGACTAACAAAGCACGTATAGGGTTAATATATTTGACTTTTTTTATCTGGTGTAAAAACAATGATAAGTATAATTCACATGCAGTTTTAAATAATAATTTTGTACCATGAATAAAAAGGTATTTTTGCACTTAAATTGATTGTTATATTTAAACAGGCCATTGCTGTAGTACTACAAGATATAATGCATGACATATGCATAGTTTGGCTTTCCTCACTATAGCTTGTATAAAATGTTAAAAGTGTATTTAACAATTTTTACATACATGTGTACAAATATGGTAAATATACACTCACTGGCTCAATTATGTATGCAAATGAAATTTGGAAGTTTTAATCGGTGGGGATTGTTTAAATTTTTTGTGTGATTTTTAGCGAACTCGGTTAATAATTGCTTACATTTATGGTATTTTTGGGAGTTTCTTATGCATGATATTTTATTAGTACAGTTATTACAAAAATATGCATGCTTTTCATATTAAATATCATAGCAAAATACATTTATTACAATCCAATAGCTGTTGTTGTAGGTGTGTTTATGCATTATGGTTTTTTTAGGAAACACTACTACCTCATATTTGATAAAAGCACGATTAGTTTATGTAATTTTTTCAAAATACTGAATAAATAATGTCTGAATGGCCAACATTTACGATTGGTGCCAAATCGTGTACGAACAACTTTAAAGGGAAAGTTTAATATTAATGAAACGGGCACAACGGGTATTTCAAGCTACATAACATAGTATAACTGTGTTCAATGCACTACGGTGGCACAATAATTTAATCTTGGCAGAATTCTTTAGGCTCATACGCGCCAGGGACATTCCAAAGAGACCTCGTGCTCGCATTTGGTTACCCCCACTAGAGGAGCCAGGCGAAAAACTCCTGAAGTGTATCAAGCTGCAGAACAAATCTATACCTGGTATAGATGAGTGGTAGCTGATAAAGGAGGAAAACCCAAATAAAGCCAGCAGACCAATACTAGTGGCCATTTGCGATGAGTCCATTGAGGCTCTCAAGAAGACTGACTACAAAATCAGCTTCGGTGTTCGCAAGGCCAGGTTGAAAATCTTCCAAGGCGACAAAGCGGCTGACGGAGACGACACGGAAGAGGTCGACGACGCTAAGGAATGTGGGCATCGAAGAAACCCGAGATGCCCAATAACAACCTTAGATGCGTACAGATAAACCTGCAGCACTCGAAGAGTGCTACAGCGAATCTGATAACCCTTATGAACGAGGGGAGCATCGACATCAGCCTAATACAGGAGCTCTGGGTCAAAGAAGAGAACATTAAAGGGGTAAACAGCAGCAACTATAACCTGTTTTACACACGGTACAAAGGTAAACCTAGGGCATGCATTCTTATCAATAAAAGTATAAATGCATTTCTTTGTCCTAATTACAGCACAGCAGATATCATAGTGGTAAAGGTGGAACAGAAGGAAAAGCCCTTCTTCTTAGTCTCGGCCTACTTGGCCCATGACGAAGACATACCACCGACCCCGCTCACCAGACTAGTAGAGGAGAACAGGAAAGAAGATGTCCTAATAGGGTGTGATGCAAACGCAAGGCACACCGTATGGGGTAGCTCCAGCATAAACACCAGAGGTGAGTCACTCTTGCAGTATATTATAAATAGTAATCTAAGTATATGCAACAAGGGCGATAAGCCAACTTTTATTTTTCCAAGCTCTGATAGGTTTCCGGGGTGGGAGGAAGTGCTATCAACAGACACAGACAGTCTCGTTGTGGATAACTGGAGGGTATCCGAGGAGCCTTCCATGTCGGATCACTCCTGGATACTCTTCAGCATCCGCGGGAGGTACAGTGCTCCTCTCACATACCGGAACCCTAGAAGAACAGCATGGGGAAAATATACCAGAATAGCAACAAAATGCCTCGAAAAGGGTGGCAATAAGAGTATCAGAAATCCTCAAAAACTAGATTCAGAAGTAGAGAAGTTGGAAAAAATCTTAACCACAACTTTCAATAAATCTACTCCGCTAACAGTTTTGAAAAAGAGAAAGTCTCTCCCTTGGTGGAACAGTGAACTCAAGAATTTGAGAACACAACTAAGAAAAGCTTTCAATGAGAGTTTTAGAACCTAAATATGGCAGCCATATAAAGATATTATGAAAAGATACAAAAAAGCAGTCAGGAAAGCAAAAAACGACTCTTGGCGAACTTCTGCACATCGATAGAAAGTTGCAGAGAAACCGCTAGGCTGAGCAAAATGCTATCCAAAGATCATATTAACACTGCCTACATTAGGACAGAGGGTAGTGATTGGACCTCCTCGGCAAAAGAGTCTCTGGAGGTACTAATTACAACACACTTCCCCGGGAGTCAGCAAACACCTTCAACGAGGGTTCAATCAGAACCACCGTTGAACGCAGCTGATTATCAAAGCCAAATAATAGACAAAAGCAAAATCAAGTATGCCATAAATAGTTTTGCACCATTTAAAGCGGCAGGTCCTGACGGGATTATGCCCATAATGTTGCAAAAACTGGTAGAACCAATGGTTCAAAGACTTGAAAATATATACAAAGCTAGCATTCTATTATCCTACATCCCAAGAAGTTGGAAAAGAAGTAAAGTTGTGTTCCTTCCAAAACCTGGCAGAAAAACACACGAAAATGCCAAGGACTTTAGGCGTATAAGCCTTACCTCCTTTATGCTGAAGGTACTGGAAAGGCTAATAGATCTACACATAAGAACAATAATGGCGGAGAAGTTATCGAAGTCCCAACAACGGTCGATCAACCGAAACTGCCCTTCACGAGGTGATAAGTGTAATTGAAAAATCACTACACCACAAACAATACACCATGGCTGCTTTTCTAGACATAGAGGGCGCCTTCAATAACATAGAAATAAATGCGATAATTAACTCTCTGGCACATGGTGGCATAGATGACACTGTGGGCAGATGGATACTATCGATGCTTGAGAATAGGAAGATTATAGCTTCAAACGGCGCTGCAACACAAACAAGATATGTGAGTAGAGGGACGCCTCAAGGAGGGGTCCTCTCTCCGCTCCTATGGGTTGCAGCGCTGAACGAAATACTCCTAAAACTAAACGGTGGAGGAGTGAAAGCAGTGGCGTAGGCAGACGAAATAGTGTTGTTGGTATCAGGCATGTTTCCTTCAACAGTCAGCGAGATTATGGAAAGAGCACTTCGAAGGTTAAACCTATGGGCTAAAAACAATGGACTAGGAGTTAACCCGAATAAAACAGAACTGATGCTATTCACAAGCAGAACCAAAATAACTCAATTTCAACTTCCGGTACTAAACGGTACAACACTCAGTCTATCCCCCACAGCTAAATACTTGGGGGTGGAGATTGACACCAAATTGTCCTGGAAAATAAATATAGAAAAAAGAATGAACAAAGCATACATGGCTTACTATACTTGTAAGAGAATCGTCAACAATAATTGGGGCCTCAAACCAAGTATAGTCATGTGGATGTATACGGCGGTCATAAGACCTATACTTACATATGGAGCTCTGGTATGGTGGCCAGCGCTAAACAAACAATACAATATTAGAAAATTAAATGGAATACAAAGAGCAGCATGTGCGGGTGTTACGGGTGCATCAACTGCCAATGGACATTTTTATTCACAAAACAGCAGCTATTGCGGCGACAAGAATAAAAGAATTGGGAGGTTGGAACCAGCAGAACTACGGACATAGTGTAATCCTAAACAAGCTCACCATTAATAAATCAGACTACATTCTCCCAAAGCTAGACTTAAATATACACTTCCAGGTGAGGATACCATCTAGACGAGAATGGAGAAGAGGTTCAATAGAAGAGGAGGATACCATCTCAGTCTATACCGATGGGTCCAAAATGGACTGCGGAGTAGGCACGGTGGTATTCTCCACTGATCTAGGCATATCTCTCTCTATACGTCTACCGAACTCGGCTAGCATCTTCCAAGCAGAAGTACTAGGCATAGAAAAAGCCTGCGAAGCTCTATTGAAAAACCACGGGAATATAAATAAAGCAACTATATTTACGGATAGCCAGGCGGCACTCCTGGCCTTGTCTTCATCCATGACAAACTGCAGCACAGTACACAACTGCAAGAGAGCACTAAGCGCAATAAGAGACAAGCTCCAACTAAACTTAATCTTGGTTCCCGGCCACAGGAACATTTTCGGTAACAAAAAAGCAGACGAGTTGGCAAAGGCAGGAGCTTTCCTCAACGAATCCGAGGCGGAGATAATACCAAGTCTGCTAGGATCAATCAAAGGAGAGATCAATAGACAATTTCAACAAATTGCAAATAACAGGTGGAAAAACATCACAAAATGAGTCATAACTAAACAATTATGGCCAACATATGACAGGAAAAGAACCAACGACTTACTAAATAGGTCAAGGAAAAGTATTTACAGAGTAACAGCTACCATAACAGGGCACTGCCGTGGCTGCGGAGTAGCAGGGAACAAGGAAACAATCTTCCACTTTCTCTGTCAATGCCCAGCTCTAGCACAGATCCGACACAAAACACTTGGAACTCATCTAGCACCAAACCTTGAATGGATTTCCACTAAAAGCATATCGGACATAAGTAGTTTCATCGAAACCTCAAAATGGTTTGAAAGAGAAGGTGAAACGTAATAGCAGATACAGGATGTTCTACGAATAGTGCATCAAAATGGCACATCAAGTGTTAATTGAGCCCGATAGGGCTGCACTCTTACGTACTTACCTACCTACATTATAAAATTAACAGGGGCTTATCTTGATTTTGATCGATTAGTTTGTATTTCCGCCATATGCTCTAGAGTCCAATTTGTACACCTTCTTCGGAAATTGTACTGTCGCTTTGGGTAAAAATATACGCCAAATTTTTGTGTAGATATTTCGCTAAATCAAAAAGTTTTCCATAGAAGGATATGTGTTTGATCATTAAGTTTGATTGGCAGCTATATGCTATAGGA
Source organism: Bactrocera tryoni (assembly GCF_016617805.1). Classification (NCBI taxonomy): domain Eukaryota; kingdom Metazoa; phylum Arthropoda; class Insecta; order Diptera; family Tephritidae; genus Bactrocera; species Bactrocera tryoni. The sequence goes on from NC_052501.1 coordinate 46,193,815, forward strand.
GATGGGATATCCGATAACAGAAACGGCGGTTCCGAAAAATGAAAAGCTTCTTGGAGAAAAGGGATATTTCCAAAATTGCAGATGCATTTCTCAAGAACTAAGCAGTCAGACAGACGCACATGGCTAAATCGGCTCAGCTCATCATGCTGATCATTTATACACATTTTGTCTAGAAATTGTAATAAAACACAAAATATTTAATTATTCATCAATATTTATTTTGTCATCTTTAAAGTAATACACTTATGCAAACGATTTTTTACGTCCTCTAAAAACTTGTCATAGGCACTTTTTGGGATGGCCTTCAGCTACTTCAGTGCATTTTGTTATATCATTTCGATCGACTGAAAACGTGTTCCACGGAGCGCAATTTTAGTTTGGGGAACAAGAAAAAATCATCTGGTGAATACGGTTGCTCGATGATATTCATTGCGTTTTTGGCTATAAATTCGGTTACAATCGTGGCTCGATGCGATGGTGCATGTTCTCACGCAAACGCCTCAATACGTCCAAATAGAACTTCTTATTGACCGCCTATCCCTCCGGAACAAATTCACGATGCACCAAATCACCAGTATGGAAAAAGACCATGAGCACAACCTTGATTTTTGAGCGGCTTTGGCGTGTTATTTTTTTGGTTTCGGCTCGTTTTTTCCCTCCATTCCGATGATTGTTGACTTGTTTGCATGTCAAACTCATAACCCATGTCTCATCGGCAGCCATAATGCTCTCCATGCATTTGGGATCGGAATACGCACGATCAAGCACGTTCAAAGAGACCTGTTTACTATTCTCTTTTTGAAAAAATTAAAAGAACGCGTTTCATACCCAAAATATCCATTAAAATCGTTCGAACGGACTCGAAAAGGTCGAAGGTCGTCAAGAACGTGGCATGACTTCAACAATCTCTCGACCGTCTTTGAAAGCTTTGTGCCACTCGCAGGCTAGTGTTTTTGACAAAACTGAATCATCGTAAGTCTTTTCCCATATTCGCAACGATTCCGCACACGAAATTTGATTAGAAATACAAAATTTAAGACAAATTCTTTGTCTTTTATCCATTGTAAAAAACCCAGGGGAGTACTGATATAAACATCCGTTGTAATCAAACATGTTTGACAGATGACGCTCATGTTTGGCATTTTGGTAATTAAGGACAGTCCTACCAACTTAGCAAGGTACATTTTTTTGAAATAACATTTAGCCGGGAGTTTAATTACGATTTCCGGATGCTTTTTGTCACAATGTAAATACACTTTTCAAACGGTTTGAAATGCTTTCTTCGGGGTGTTTCAAACTTCGTGCAAAAATTAATAAGGGCATTTGTACATTAAATAGTGGAAAACTGGCAAAATAGCAAATTCATGACGTTTACGGGGGTCTGGATTCAGTTCTTGAGTTAGAACAATTTTAGACGAATGCAAGCCCAAATTCTTTCTCAAAATCTGCCAGGTTGTGGTTTGAGACAGTCCCAATTTTGAAAACGTCTTGGAATCGACAAATTGCGATCTTCAGCAACACTTGTCTGAACGGTAGAATCATTCTCATTACTTTGTGCCATTTTTTGTATTACGGAGGCTGCTATATATATTTCTGGCCTAGGCAACACTAAGTGTTGCCAGGTGCAATCTGACATTTCCATTGGAAAGTTTGAAATTTTTTAGCATAACATCATTTTTCACAACTTTCGACGTGGATTATCACGACAAGCGTGCATCGATGAACTAAAGTCTTTGTATGGCTATGAAGCACCATCCTATAGCACTGTGAAAAACTGGTACAACGATTTCAATCGTGGCCGACGCTCACTCAAAGACGAAATCCGTGAAGGTCGCCCAAAAACAGCCGTTGTGCCAGAAAACATCGATGCCGTACGTGAACTGATAATGCAAGACCGTCATGTAACATACCTTCGGATAGAGGCATGCCGATGCATTTCTCCCACCAGCATACATTCGATATTGCATGAACACCTGGCCGTAAAAAAGGTTTGTTCTCGTTGGATCCCGCACAATTTGACAATCGCTCAAAAAAAGGCTCGTGTGGATTGGTGTAAAGAAATGCTGAAAAAATACGATCGCGGTGCTTCAAAAGACGTTTATAAGATCGTCACAAGTGACGAATCATGGATCTATGCGTATGAGCCCGAAACAAAACAGCAATCGACCGTGTGGGTCTTCCAAGACGAGCCAAATCCAACGAAAGTTGTTCGAGGAAGAAGCACTTCGAAGCAAATGGTCACCAGTTTCTTCGGCAAAACTGTCTATGTGGCCACTATTCCGCTTGAGCAACGTAGAACGGTCAATTCTGAGTGGTACACCACCATTTGTTTGCCTGAAGTCTTCGGAGAAATTTGAAAAACGAACAAGAGAAGACGAATCATTGTGCACCATGACAATGCGAGCTCTCACACATCGGCTCAAACCAGCGCCTTTTTGACCGGCCAAAACGTCGAACTGAGCCCTGGCTTGGCACCCAATGACTTCTTTTTTCCCACACATCAAGAAAATAATGCGTGGTCAACGATTTTCTTCGCCAGAAGATGCTGTTGAAGCATTCAAAACCCATGTTTTGGAGGTGTCTCAATCGGAGTGGGAAAAGTGCTTCGAAAATTGGTTTAAGCGCATGCAAAAATGTATAAATCTTGATGGAGAATATTTTGAAAAACAATAAAACCATTTTCGTTAATAAATATTCCTATTTTCATTATTAGGCCAGAAATATATATAGCAGCCTTGGCACTTGAACATTATGTAAAGAAAATGTACGCTCGAAATTTTCAACAATTGGACGAATAGCGAGCACAGGTGGACGATTATTACTACCATAAAATGAAAAAGCACACGAAAACTTGAATAATTTGTAAATATTGTTCTTGCGTATATCTTTCAATGATAAAATTATAACACTTTACTGAATACACTGAAAAAATTAAATAACATGACATATTAATAATGGGCCGAAATGGCACTATATCATACCTATTGGAAAATTGGCAAAATGGCAATTTGGCAATTTGGATTAAATGAGCGCTCCGTGACAGCTTTGCAATAAGTCGGCTGTTTTTTATTTATCAAAAGTATAAATAAAAATGTAGAAAATTAAATTATTGGAAGTAGCAAAATTAAACAATTAAATGATTGTTGAATTCGGCTGAGATTTAGAGAAGCACCCCTCCGATTGCGGGATTAAAATGGGTAAATAGTGCAATACAAAAGTGCTACCACACTTTGCAAACGAATAAAAATATATATAGAAAAAGATCTTAGTGTCTTCAGTAACGCAAAATCTTTCAGGATTTCCTTTTTCTTGATAAATTCTGTTGTTGCATCGACTCTGGTTAGGACAGCACTTTAATTGACTAAATTTATTGGTTGACTGAAGCGAAAAGAAAAAAGAGGACGAAATATTTGAGAAACTGATGTATATATGTATGTTGGCCTTGGGTAAATATATGTACACACTGTACAATTTTTTTGAAATAGTGTATTCAAATGTAAATTATTTTTAGCAGAAGTTTTATAGGAACTAAATGAAAACGGACTTAGGAAAATCACTCGTCTGACTTGGAAAACTTTTGTAACTATATTAAATTTAATAAATATTTTCAACCCAGCTCGATCGTGCAAACAATTTCCAGTCCAAACACAACTCGAAATTGCATTATATCGCTTGAGATCTAGCGGTGAAGGGGCTACTCTGTCAAAGATTGAGCGCTTATTTAGAATCAGTAATGGTGGTGTCATTCAGGTCAGAGTTTGCCATTTTTCCACATAATTTTCTAACGTGTTTCTTTACTTTACAATATAACTGAACGCGTCTTTAATGCACTTTTAAAATATAAAGATTATATATATTTTGGCCAAGAACCGAGGAAACCAAAAAGTTCGTTTTAGAAGCATGGACATAATAAAATCCAGAAGCATACTTTTCAAGGAAGTAAATTTATGGATGATGGAGTCATGTGTAGAAGTTCACGCGAGTGAAGAAACTTCTCTGATCGCCATTCACTTGGGAGTGGCCAGAAACGATTCTTTTACATATGGCTCAAGCAGCTCACGACTCCCGGTATTTGACCAAGTATCCTCTGGGTAGCCAGAAAACATCCGTTTGAAAGCTAGCTAAAGTGAGATGACGAACCATCCCTCGCTAGGATTGTGCACTGGGCTTGGGACCCGCCACGTAAAAACACTACAAATGAAAAAGCATGAGCAGCCTCGGATGAGAGACCCTCTTTTGATGACGATTCAAGGGCACGCACCTGGAATGTCCGGTCTCTTAATTGGGAAGGTGCCGCTGCCCAGCTGGTTGATGTCCACGTGAAAATAAAGGTTGACATCACCGCCGTTTGAGAGTTGCGATGGACGGGACAAGGACTGAAACGAGTAGGCATTTACTACAGTGGCCATATAAAGCAGCGTAAATTTGGTTTGTAATTCGTGGTGGGAGAGAGACTCCGTCGCCGAGTACTGTCATTCACCCCGGTGAATGAACGTCTAGCCACAATCCGCATCAAAGCAAGGTTTTTTAACATATCGCTGATTTGCACTCACGCCTCAACGGAAGAGAAGGGCGATGTAACCAAAGATGCCTTTTATGAGCGCTTGGAGCGCACCTATGAGAGCTGTCCCCGACACGATGTCAAAATCTTGCTTGGAAACTTTAACGCCAGAGTGGGCGAAGAAGGTATCTTTAGCGCAACAGTCGGTAAGTTCAGCCTCCACGAGGAAACATCCACAAATGATAAATTCATGAAACAACCTAGCTGTCTCCGGATCGAAAAGCCACCAACCAGATCGACGGCAGACACGTCTTCAGTGTTTTAGACGTGCGTACGCTCTGAGGTCCTAACATCGAGTCGGACCACTATCTTGTTGCAGCCAAGATACGCACCCGTCTCTGTGCAGCAAAAAACTTTCGTCAACAAACACAAGCAAGGTTCGAGGTCGAGAAGCTGCAATCACAACAGACAGCCGAGCGTTTTTCTACTCGACTTGCACTCCTGCTCTCTGAGAGCACTCGTCGACAACTCGGTATAAGGGAACTGTGGGGCGGCACTATTCCTTTTCGGTAAATGCAAAAGAACTGCATGGAAGATGAAGAATGTCGTTTCGCAGCGGAGAGAAAACAGACCGCTTACCTCTCAACGTTACGATCTACCACAACACGAGAGAGGAAGCGAGACGCATTTGCAGGCAGAAAAAGAGAGAGGCCGTAAGTGTGATTTGCCCAATCCATAAAACGGGAGACCCCATAATCTGTGGGAACTACCGTGGGATAAGTCTCCTCAAAATCGCATATAAGGTTCTATCGATCGTATTGTGTGAAATATTAAAGCCCAACGTCAACAAATTGATTGGACCTTATCAGTGTGACTTTAGACCTGGAAAATCAACAACTGACCAGATATTCACCATGCGCCTTCTGGAGAAAATAGTTCGAGCTGCAGAACTAAACAGAGAGTAAAAGTGTAGAGTTGCTGGCGTATGCTGATGTTATTAATATCATTGTCTTTAACAACCGCACCGATAGTTCTTCTTTCTCCAGAATGAATAAGACTGGTGGTAAACGAGGGCAAGACGAAATATATCCTGCCATCAAACAAACAGTCGTCGCACTCACGACTAGACACCCACGTCACAGTTATAACTTCGAAGTCGTAGACTTTCGTCTATTTTGGAACCAGTAGCAACACCACCAACTTCAGCCTCAAAATCCAACGTGAAATATCTGTTGCCAACAGGTGCTACTTTGGAATAAGTAGGCAATTGAGAAGTAAAGTCTCCCTGGACGAACAAAAAGCAAACTCTATAAGTCACTCATTATTCCCGTCTTGGTATATGGTGCATAAGCATGGACGACGACAACATCTGATGAGTCGAAGTTGCGAGTTTTCGAGAGAAAGATTCTGCAGAAGATTTCAGGTCCTTTGCGCGTTGGCCTCGGCGAATATCGCATTCGACGGAACGATGAGCCATTGACATATTTCTGCTAATTAAAGGACAGCGGCTACGCTGGCCAGGTCATGTCGTCCGAATGGACGAAAACACTCCAGCTCTGAAAGTATTCGACGCAGTACCCGCCGGGGGAATCAAAAGAAGACCTCCACTGCGTTGGTGGGACAAGGTTGCTGGCTTCGCTTGGAATCTCCAATTGGCACCACCTTGCGAAAAAATAAATGACTGGCGCTGTTGTTAACTCGGCTATAACCGCGTAAGCGGTTTCTACATCAGTAAATTAGAAGAAATTAATTCTCTTAAGGCTCAAGGAGTGTGGTAGGTTATTCAGATAGCGTTCATGATGCATGCATTTTAAATAATTTCGAATTGTCAAATGAATCAGATAAAATGTTTGAAGGAGGTGAATGAATCGCAAGTACTGTACATATAAATTATGTAGCACTTTTATAACGGCATTTAAAGTGAATTCTAGGAATTTATCACAAAGCTAAATAAATATTTTTAACAAAATATTCAGTCGCTATAGAAATAAAATTGAACTCTCTTTTGGATTGCAGAAAAAAAGATTTGGAGTCTTTTGACTCCAAATCAAAAATTAAAATGGAATGAAAAGAATGAACAAGTGAATTTTCTGCTACGGATTGCCAGACAACCTTATACCACAGCAAGATGATCATTTCGATTACCATTTTGAAGAATGTGAGCACTAATAACGAGTTATTACTTTGCTCGTATCAGTGAATGGCAAATAAGGCGGCGAACAATCTTTGAACTGTTAAACAATACAAACAATCAATAAATATATAAAATCTTACAGAAAACGCAGCGGCTTATCTATTTTTTTCAAACTAAATTCAATTTCTTTTCGCAAACATAAATATTCGTACCCTATATATACAGTAAATATAGTGCGTTTATAAAAGAAGTATTAAATATTATTTTAATTGAAAATACTTGGGAAAATTAACAAAAAAGGATTTTTTGACCGGTCGGTATAACTTAACCTAATCTTATATTGAATAAAAACTTATTCGGTCATATTGCATAAACTAGGCGAGGAACAATTTAAACCAGCGGAACTATAAATGGATAATATTCCTGAAAGGGCTATGTCATTTCGGTGTACGGCGATTGGGATTTTAAGAAGTTTTGTTATAAAAATGCACTATATTGGACCGACATATCGGACTTGTGGAAATTTACGAAACAATTTCAAGTCTTTAAAAAAGTACCTCTTTGTAATTTACTTCAGATTATGTGTCCTCAGAATGCATTAAGTTTAGTAACTAGATAATAGCCTCAAAAATACTATATATGTACCATATTTAAAGGAACCGTGAACAATAAAATACATTAAGGCAGTTCAGGATCTGTTGCAAATGGTCTTGCAACTGCAAAGTAGCGAGCATATTTTTGCTTTTACGCTATAAATCCTTGCAAGAGAGCAACACTAAAACGCCATTGTATTATGTGCAACCCTCGTTTGCAAATTATCAGCTGTTGTCAAAAATAAAAACATTGTCAAAAAAAAAGAAGAAATAGAAAAAATTGGTTTAAATAAAAAAATGCTAAAGAGAGAAAATCCAAATAAAAAGAAATCCAAAGTATAAGAGATTTCTTGCAGGATAATGGATTTCTTGCAGGAAGCTCCAGAAGTAGAGGTAAATGAAACTTTTGCTGTGAGCACTTATTTAACGATTTATTTAACAATAATTTTTATTTTAATAGGCATCTAAAGCTCAAATATTTTGTAAAAAATTAATTTCTAATTCATTGAGAAGGGCGGCACCTAAAAGCTTCGTTTAAAAAAGCAAGCGATTTACGAATGTCAACTGGAGCAGGCCTTCTCGAGTCTGATGTTGGGGCGTCGAGTGTTGAAGGTAAGCGAAGTGAATGCGATGATATTTAACTACTAACTAACTAATGTCTATTTTCCAATCAAAGTGTTGCAGATGTGCCCACAATTTAATCAACTTAAATATGTTTTTGAAACAAAACCCACAAGTGGATTGCTGTTTGAAGTGATTGATAGTGGCAGCACGTCCATTATGAACGAAAGCGCGACCAGCCAAATACTTGAAATCACTTAATCTGATGTCGGCCAAGAAATTGCGTCTCCAATTGACACTGCCAACAATGAAAATCTGCCACCAGGCAATGTAAGGGAAATAATTATTCCTGAAAAAGCCAAAGAGAAGCCTGAAAAAGCTCACGCTTTGAGTGAAAGAAGATTGCAAGCAGAAATTGAAAGAGATAAACCTGAAAAAGAATTCAAGAACCGTGAGCTGGGTTTGAGAGTTTTAGAATTGGTGTTTAAATGAGTTAAGCATTCCCCACTTTAATCGGAAAAACTAGCACACACTAATACTTGACGACACCACACTCGCACACAAGACAACTCACCACACTTGTACATCCACCCACTCATCAAAAAGGATGGACAAGGAGAAAGCAGACACAATTCGTTCTACACAAGCCGCCCGGCCACAATCGTTTCTTACTTTCGCTTATACACTGCGCCGCGTCGACACCTTCCGACTCACAATTCGATCATCACTAGGTATTCGATTCTACACTGTGTCCGTTCTGCACTGCGCCGCAACAAAGTTCCCCCGAGCTAAAACCAACTTCGGGTCAACCCAATTCCAGCGAGCAGCATCTTATTTCAACCCAACAACATTTGTCGCTGCGTTTAATTAAACATATCCATATGTACATATTTTGAATTTTATTGTGCTTTAAATATACAAAAAATTAAAGTAATTGTGCACCAAATTACTCTAGTATTTTTATTAATCGCGGGTGTAAGCTGATTTTGAATACCCCAAAATTGAGTGGTTTAAACATGGTCCTTCGAGCCTTTCCGAAAGGCACCTCGGATATTTAAAAAAATAAATTAATAAATAACAAGTAAGGAAGGGCTAAGTTCGGGTGTCACCGAACATTTTATACTCTCGCATGATAGAGTGATAATCGAGATTTCATTATACGTCATTTACATATTTTTCAAATACCGTATTTTTGTAAAGTTTTATTCCGCTATCATTATTGGTTCCTAATGTATATATTATACAGAGAAGGCATCAGATGGAATTCGAAATAGCGTTATATTGGAAGAAGGCGTGGTTGTGAACCGATTTCACCCATATTTCGTACGTGTCATCAGGGTGTTAAGAAAATATTATATACCGAATTTCATTGAAATCGGTAGAGTAGTTCCTGAGATATGGTTTTTGGTCCATAAGTGGGCGAGACCACGCCCATTTTCAATTAAAAAAAAAGCCTGGGTGCAGCTTCTTTCTGCAATTTCTTCCGTAAAATTCAGTGTTTCTGACGTTTTTTGTTAGTCCGTTAACGCACTTTTAGTGATTTTCAACATAACCTTTGTATGGGAGGTGGGCGTGGTTATTATCCGATTTCTTCCATTTTTGAACTGTATATGGAAATGCCTAAAGAAAACGACTCTGTAGAGTTTGGTTGGCATAGCTATAGTAGTTTCCGAGATACGTACAAAAAACTTAGTAGGGGGCGGGGCCACGCCCACTTTTCCGAAAAAATTACGTCAAAATATGCCCCTCCCTAATGGGATCCCTTGTGCCAAATTTCACTTTGATATCTTTATTTATGGCTTAGTTATGACACTTTATAGGTTTTCGGTTTCCGCCATTTTGTGGGCGTGGCAGTTGGCCGATTTTGCCCGTCTTCGAACTTAACCTTCTTATGGAGCCAAGGAATACGTGTACCAAGTTTCATCATGATATCTAAATTTTTACTCAAGTTACAGCTTGCACGGACGGATAGACGGACGGACAGACGGACGGACGGACAGACAGACATCCGGATTTCGACTCTACTCGTCATCCTGATCACTTTGGTATACATAATCCTATATCTGACTCTTTTAGTTTTAGGACTTACAAACAACCGTTATGTGAACAAAACTATAATACTCTCCTTAGCAACATTGTTGCGAGAGTATAAAAACACAAAACCAAAACAGAAACAATTTACATATATTTTTAAACAGTGACAAAGTGCATTGAAAAGAACATAAGTATATAAAAGTGTACATAAGTTGTGGTGACAAAGTTTAAAAATTGCGGTAAACAAAACAAAGCAAATGCTCAGTAACACAATAAATGCACACATAATATAATAAAAGAAAAAAATTCCGACAACAAAAACAAAGGTGCAGTGAATTGCCGAAATATTTATACAGTGGTGGTCTTATAATTAGAAACGACTTTGCTGCATATAGTTTTCTTACAAAAAGTTTTATTTACAAAATTAGATTGCCACATTAAAATTATAAATTGTACCCAATACAGTAACGCATTTTATTTGAGTTTTGCAAAAAACAAAAAAAAACAAAAAATCTGCAGTGAATTTCAAAAATTCAAAATGAATACATGCAATATTTTGTAAAGTAAGTACGTGCAATCAAAAAGCAAAAACTAAAACAAACAAAAAAGCAATCAAGCCAAAAGAGCGCAGTGTGCTAACATTAAAAAACGAAAAGTGCAGTTGCCCAAACAGAAAGAAGAAAATTACCGTAGGTGAAAAATCTACCAATACAATATATACAAACACATTTACAAATATATAAAAAAAAAGAAACAGAGAACAACACTCAGAAAATCGCGCGCGAAACGCTAAAACAAAACATAAATAAAAACAAAGAAACGG